>NC_038245.2:39192630-39492630 GCF_000004515.6 Glycine max | reverse complement strand
ACCAGATACGTTAGGTATCTGTGTTAAGCATTTACACCGATCAAATTCAAAATTCTTAGATCCACGAACTTCTGCAAATACAAAAAAAAAAGGAAAAAGAAAGAAATAAGAACAGAATGAATAATCTAAAGTCAATTTATTAAATCACATGAGGAAAATGTACTCTTTAAGCTTGCCTCAGCTATGGGGTAACTTGCATATGATAAGTTTTTTTGGATGAAAATCAGATGGTAAACAATGTGAAGGATATTTCCACCTTTCTAGTACTCTCAAACTATTTGGAAGATATTTGGGACCTTTGGAAAAATTACCATTTCTAATAATAAGTGTTTTGAGGTTTTTCATCTCCTTGAAGACCTTTCTATTCCATTCTATTATTTCTTCTTTGTCAAATCCCGGCAAATCCAGACATGATTTCTATTTCACTAGTTCCCTGTTAATCCAAAAGGCGTGAATCAACCATCAACACAACACAAGTATATGTAAGACTTCAACACACATTTTTATTAGAGAATTTACTTATTATAAAGAAAAACAACAACTATGATTTGAACATATGATAGTAAAACAAGATAAATCAAGATATGAAACCAAATCACTCATTAGTCTCACCTACCTTGTTGACTTCCAAAACTTGAATTATATCTTCTGGTAACCATAGTCTACTGCGCTTCCCTGGCTCTTTTGGTGATTCCTGCCTCACAATTTCTTTACCCATCTGCTCAATCAAGTCATGTAATGTAACTCTACCATACCAACTAAGAGATTTTTCAACCAACACTCCAATATGATATTTCATGCAATCAACATAATGAGCACAAAGTATATCTTCAACCTCTGTCAAGGCATATCTATTAAAGCAACAAGCAATGTCAAGAAAAACATTCTTCTATTCTTCCTCCAAAGCATCAAAACTTACTTTAAGTATCTAATATTTTATTATTAGGAATTCTTTTAAACTGTTTGATAGCAGATTTCCATTCTTCTATGTTTTTTCCAAACAAGTTGGACCCAAAGCCAACGTAAGGACAGAAGCATAAATTACTACATCATTCAATACCTCTTTATAACTTGGATCAACTTTTTTTGTTTCAAAAGCTTTCCATGTAATTCAATACCTTCACCTCATATGTTCTTTTAACCCCATGAAATGCTAGCAGTTGTTTGTCCGGAGAGGTGATGATGACTCTACTACCTGGACCAAACCAATCAGGTTTTCTAGAATCCAGAGTACCTTCATTGAAGCTCCTTGTTCTACACTTGTTAAGTTGACTTCCTTCCCTCCAAGTATTTCCCAAAGAAGGATGTTTTGAAGATGTTGTAACCCATGTTTGTTTGATTTTTCTCTCACATTTTGAAGAAAACACAAACCATCACAATGGTGAGCAATCAAATTAAACTGCTAGAGCAAGTGTTGATTTTGCTATCCCACAATTCCGTGGATCCCTATCATGTGGACACAATCATCAGATCAAACATCTGAAAGCTTCTTTACTTCTAGTACTTGTGACTCTAGTCCAACTGGGTAACCCGCAACAGGTAAAGGAGCATGATTAATCTTGCTGGAGACCAACTCAACAATCCTCCCAATAAACTCGTATTCATATCCATCTCTGTTTCAAACAGAACAATTTTTAACAAGTAAAACTAATAGCCTCGTATCCGTGTTTGATACCGATGTTGCCATGGTTAACCAGCATTTCTTTTTCTCTTTAAATTTTAACATCAAATCATTAGACAATTGAAACTAAATCAAACAAAAATGATGAAGTAAAAGATTAGTAAGCTGTGATACCCGTGTTTGAAATGAAAGCCAGACAAGTTAGCTACTTGATGCAGAGCCTTCTTCCAATTCTCCAACTTCTCCATGTTGTGGTTGAACCTTTCCTGATGCTTAGTCAATGCTTCTTCATAACTACCTTTCTGGTGCAGACATCAGAAGGATCCACGTTATAAAAAACTGGCAAAACCAACAGATTTTTCCTCTTAAAGCACTCAAGAATGTAGGCAAGTTCATCTAAGAAAAATGAGGAAGAAGCATAATTTATAGAGAGCACAGTGATGGCAATCCTGGACTCTTGAATTGCCTTCAGAAGTGCTGGTGTTATTTCCTCTCTGCTCTGAAGCTCCTCATCATCAATGAAAGTTAGATTCCCCTGTCATCAAGAGCTTTGTAGAGATTGCCAGTAAAAGCATGTCGTGTGTCTGAGCCTCTGAAGCCGAGGAAAACATCATAATTGAAGGAAGAGGCACATGATCGCAAAGCCAGGACGAGAAGAAAGTCTAGTATGATTTTTTTGGTAATGTGAAAGTCTACTATAATTCTGGATAGAGTGTTAGGTCACCAAAACTTGGAGGAGGTTTCATTTGTTTTTTTTTCTGGCCCGCATAAAAGAAAACGATGCAATTAAGTTTGATGGTGCAATCAATAACAACAAAATATTTTGCTCAACCTCTAAAATGACCTCCCCTCTGTCAGAAATAATAATTAGAACATGAAGGAAAGTGAGTTTGTGTTAGAACTTAGAAGATAAAGTGTGTTAATTAATATGCATTATTTTCGTGTAATCACTAAGTATTTGAAGGGTTGTTCACATTATGCTCATTTATTGTGTTAACTGAAGAATCATGTTAATGACTATAAGTTGATCTCCAGTCTCTGTATTTTCTAACACCCTCGGAGTGGAATGTATATGCGTTTTGGATCCACTGACGATTTTGTATAATAAAATACCAACAGTGGATGATGCTGTATCACTTTTGGGTTTTTGAAATTAAACCAATTGGATTTGTTGATCTTATCACTAGCATCCAGAAACCTTTCACGAATATATATAAAATAATTAATCTCCTTGATATTAGTTGTTCTTCTAACATGATTCTTTATCCCGATTTTGTAATTTTAATAAACTTTAATCAATGAAAGAGTGTGCGTCGAAAATATGTTGTTAGCACTTCTCATATTCATTTTTATTCTATAAATTAAAATTCTCAATTTAGAAAACACTCTTTTCTCTCCATCAATCAGACATTTTCAATATTTCTCTTTGAAAGATGCATTTCACACTCTATTTTGTAATGTGCAAGATGTAACACCTTCTATCCTCATATACATATTTTATTTTAAGTACAAAATTATATAAAATGAGATTTTATTTAAGTATAAAAGAATTCATGTAGATAAAAGGTTTTTGGAGTAAAGTATGGGGTAAAGTCTCACGTCGCATAAAAGTGGAAAGGTTAAGTAACATATAGAGCGTGGTGTCAGATTTTCTTATATGATAGCTCGTGGTCCACATTATTTATTCCATTTTTTTTCTTTATTTTATTATTTTATAAAAATGAACTCTATTTTATTCCTTATCAAATGAATAAATAAAACATATTTTTTTAGTTTCCTTCAAACCATTATTTTAATTCTTGATTTATTTAATTATAAAAACCTCATTATTTTTTTAAAACTCTATTTATTTTTAAATAAAATACCTTTTAATTTATTATACGAAAAATAGGTAACATATCTGTCTACCATTTCAAATTAACTTTGTTTGTCTTTATATATATATAATTTGATTTTCTTAACTATTTATTTGTTTTAATGTAAATATAGCTTTACATAACAATTTAAATTTTTTACCCTAAATTTATTTATATCATTAAACATATTTTTATTATAAATTTTAATTATATAAAAATAAATATTTATTACTTGCTATGCAAGACTATAATATACTCCATTAGTTATTTCACGAAAGTACTAACAACTAGTTTAATAATACTTTTTGAATTAAACTAATGAGTTTATTGAATTAGCGTCAGCATATTGTTAACAACTCAAGCTTAGTATACGACAAATGTAACGAGAGATCGTTGCCTTCAATCATTATTAGGCACCAATTTTTCAGCAAGGGCTAAAGTGTATTGCTAGGTAGAAATTGACCGTGTACAGCTATAACGTCAGATTCTTTAGCATATGACAATCTTTATAGTTGAGCAAAGACAAAAATTAGCATAGCATATTATTACTATTAGCATGATCAATATTTTGTCCTTTACAAGATGCAACTCTCACCAATGTTCAATGATAACTAGGCAAAGTAGTTTCTTCATTCTCCAGGGCATTGATTTCTTCAACAACTTTCTCTTAGAAAGAAAAAAAAAAAGAAGAAAAAGAAGCCGCAGGCATTATCTTGGCATGTGGATAACACAACGCAGACACTCCCCTTCCTTCATGAGATTGAAAGCTTTGTTAATGTCATCAAATGACAAATTGTGTGTTATGTAGTCATCAATCTGGATTTCCTGCATATTAATCATAATAATTGTACATTTTTCTTTTGTGCTAAAATCGCTGCTTGAAGGTATGCGTCTCCAATATCAAACTAAAGAAACATAATCCATGAGGAAAAAAACATATTAAGCAAGAAAATAATTCTAATAAGCAATTTAAGCTGCATTCCCAATTCCTTCCTCTGCCCCCGCCCTCTCAAAAACATCTCTTTCACAGACTTTTGACTGACTTTATAATGAAAAACAAGATTAAGTCACAAATACCAGCTATATATAGACATAACATAGCACATCACATCCCATGCTCAACTTTGTAAGCAAAGTTTTTTTTTTTCTTGTAATAATGATAACATGAGAGAGAGAATTTTCTCAGGGTAATGCTACAACTCGCAAAAACTCATTTTTGAACCATTTGATTTACCTTTCTATCTATGGTGTCAGTTCAAAATTCAAAGCATATTTTCTGCACAAATCAACATGAAATCTAATAGTTCTTCACATTTGTTGTCTTCTCTCCTAAGTGTTTGTTCATGTAACATTACTAAATTTCTATCTTCTCTTTAGAGTTATTCTAATCACTGGCCGATAATGAACATAATTATCTTTGCGACAAAATGACATTTTTCAAATAGTCATAGAGAACCATTTATGCAGAAGGTAGACATTGCTACGTTTCAGCTTAGAGTAAAAATATATAAAGTAGTCATGTTCAGATAAGAGGAAGTATTTTGGGTACTGTTGCAGTTACCTTGTTGAGATACTTCTCTACTAATGAAGGAAGATCAGATTTAGGTTTCCATCCTCCAAATAGAGATCCTTTCAATGTTCTTCCCATTAGGAGTAGCCCATAATGAGCAGACATCTCAGGCTTCACCTTTGGCACACCAAGTGTTACAGTCAAACCCCATCCCTGTGTGAAACAAGGAAAGATAGAATGAAATTCAAGTATAATGAATAAAAGCTTTTAAATGTCAACACAAAAAATTATAGGTTTATAGAGTATTACATCACAGCATGACTGCAATGCAGTGGTTATCGTATCAGTGTCACCTACACATTCAAACGAGAAATCTGCCCCACCATCAGTAATGCGCTTAATAACCTGGAAATTTTCAACATATATAAATGCTTGTTAACTTGGTATGACTTCAAAACTTTTTCTTTGTGTACATACTCACAGTTTTTGTGCTTAAGTAAAATCATATTTAACTAAATTAACATTAACAATAAATTTATGGATCACACATGTAATATTTGATCTAGCAGCATACTCTGGAAAGTCATCATCCATCAATTACAGTTACATACAATATTCTCCATAAAATAAAGTATGAAAAGTTAAATCAAATGTTTCGTAATGAGAAGATCAACCCACCTGAGCTATAGGTTCTTTGTAGGAATTCGGATCAACAACTTCAGTAACCCCAAAAGCTTTGGCTGTGGTAACAACCAACAAGACAACAATAAGTAAATCAAGGGAATAATTAAATATAAATTAAGAGTAACTTGGGAAACTGAATGTAGTACCATTTTCACACTTCTGTGGATTGTTGTCCACACCAATTATTCGAGATGCACCTCTTAGTTTGGAAGCTTGAGCAACCTAATTTAAAGGAAAGTTAATTACAATTTGGAAAATATTATCACTCATCTGTTGAGAAGCCAAGATAGATACAATTGCTTAGTCCTTGTACTTACAGATAGGCCAACAGTTCCAAGACCAAAAATCACCACAGTTGATCCTTTTGACACATCAGCAACATTCCATGCTGCACCAAGACCTAGTGTTGAAATGCAATGAGTCCCATAATCAACAAAAAATGAATAATATATCAATAACATCAAACACTAAATGGGATCTACGGCTTTGACACTGGTAACAAAAGTTCATACTAAATTCATGAGGTATAAGAAAGGGGAGAAAAATAAGTCCAGCATCTGTGTTATGCCCTATAAATTCATCAAATGCCACTTAGAACTAACAATTGCTTCAATTGCATCCAATCTTTACCTATGCCAGTCAATGGCTCTGACATCATCAAATCTAATATTAAAACATTTTACTCTATCTGGTGTTTCCTTGCCAATCATTTCTGGACCTGCTTTGGTTAATAATCCGGAAATCCAGTACTGAGTTTTGGATCATCACACATTGAGTTATAGTTTTTCCGGAAGTCCAGAAGCAGTAACAAGTCATCAATTAGCAACTCTAAACATGCTATTAAAAATCATCTTTACCACAAATTATTGGGATCAAAGTCATTCATTAGCAAACTACAAGATATTAAAGCAAATAATGCAAAACAAAAATAGATAAGGACATTTTGCAGGGTAAACCTATGTGGCAAGCATCTATGAGCCAGGTCATAAAACACTTATATGCCCTAAAATCAGTTTAAACTGTAAAGAATAGTAGAACTTTGAAAATCAATCAGCCTCAAATACGCAACAGGATTTGTCAAAATGCAAAACAACAAAAAAGAAAATCATTTTCATTTTAAGTTTTAACTAATTTAAGAGATAATCAGACCAATTCACTTGGTGGCCTGCAGCTGAGAGGATTACTTGTGATGATTTTACAATTATATATATTCCCTTTGTTTATTTGCCGAGGCCATACTGTTCCTTTGACACTCAAACTGATGAACACAGAGACAGAAATCATGCCTCCTCTAACCATTCATGGGAAATAACAAGAAACAAAAAGATTCAGACAGCTTAATGGCTATTAACCTGTTACTATCTCAAGTAATTTAAGTACATGGTTTTAAGTTTACAATGTTGATTACTGAAACTCCATTGATCTATTCCATATTTTTAGAACTAATAATAAACAGTTGAAACGTTTACCTGCAGCAACCCCACAGCTCAGAAGACATATTTTCTCAAGAGGTGCAAGGGGGCTGACTTTCACAGCACATCCAGAATGGACTACTGTATATTCACTGAAACTTGAAACTGCACAATAATGGTAAACAGGCTTCCCTTTTAATGAGAAGCGTGTCTTCTGATCACTATGCATTAAACCCCTCCTTTCCAATCCCAAAATTTGGCAAGTGTTACTTTTTCCAGATGTGCACTGCCTGCATGACATGCATTCTCCAATGAATACTGTTAGCACATGGTCCCCCTCTTTGAATTCAGTCACTCCCTGTCCCACACTCTCAACAATCCTGCAAAAATATACCAAATATTCAATATCTACTGAGCAAATTACACCTTATGCAATGATTTAGCTAAAGTAGTGTCCTTGATGCAACAATGTATCACATTCCCATGCATAGTTTATACTTCACTCTCAGCTGATCATTGTCACTATAACTCAACTTGGCATATCAGTATTTGATCAAATTCTCATACTACCCAATTGGGTAACTCTTAAAAATACAAAAATTCTTTTTAAGAAATTCAACGAAAATAACCTAAGGATCACTAGTGATTCAATGTTGTCTTAGTCCAAAAGTACAAACTAAGAGTAGATTACCCTGATGCTTCGTGGCCAAATATGCGAGGAAATATGGCCTGCAAAAAAGCACCTTGCATTAATTGCTTAACTCCATCCAGTCATAAACTCTTAACAGAAAATACAATAATCATGATAGAAAGAAATATTCGTGACTAGACTAATCCACCACACCAGCAGCCATCATTAGCTTTTTATAAAACAGTAGCCATACTCTCGAGAACGCAACATTTAATTCAAGATTTATTAGTAAAACAATAATCAATCACATTAAACATCAAATGTTGATACTTGATAGGTATACATTGCCTAAGATCTTAGTATTGAATTACATCTCATAGAGAGTGGTTGCTGGTCACTTGTTACCCAACATATGATTCAAAAAGATCCATGGAAAGTTTTATGAAGCAAATTCTCCATTAAAGACATGATAACAAGTCAAGACTTACATGAGATTCCCAAGCGGAGAGATCACTGCGACAGAGAGAGGTGGAGACAACCTTAATCCTAATCTCCATTGGTTGGGGAGGACTCACTTCTACTTCCTCCATCACCAATGCTTCCCCAGCTCTCCATGCCACTGCAGCTGCACCATGTTCCACATGCAATTAACAAAAGCTATACGAATTAATATCCCATGTTCATCATAAAAAAATGGACAGACAGAGATATCAAAACAAGAAAATGAAAAAGGAAAAGGGTGACTGAGTTTACCTTTGCAGGTAATGACTTGAGGGGAAGACATGTTGATGAGTGAAAGAAGAATTACAAAGTGGAAAAGAAAAGAGTGGAAGAGAACTCGAAATGGTAGTTGGTGATTGCGGTGGTTGTGGTAGGTAGAGTCTGTCAAGACACGGAGTTAGTTGGTATACTTTGGTAGGATTAAGAATGTCGTAGTAATAATGTGGATGTGGCTACTTTCGCAGCTTGCCAATGGACTGGATTTTCAAGTTGAGTTAAATTAATGAAAATTAGCAAAGTATTTACCGGTTTTATTTTAGGCTAAATTGTAATTTGATTCCATAATTTTATAAATCCAGGATTAATGTAGTAACCCTGATTTTTAATTAACCCTGATTTTTAATTGTAAAATTTTGTTCTTCTACTTTTATATATTGACGACTTTGGTTCATCTGTTATATTATTACCTCATTATTGTGATTATTAAAATTAATAAGTTAGTTATAAATCAATTTTTTGACAAAGTAATTATAAATTAATTAAAAATTATTAATTATTAAAAAATTAATTTATAATTAATAGTGTAACTGTTAATAATTCTTCAAAATAAAATAAAAAAATAATGAAATTAGGGAAATTTAGTAATGATAAATAAATAAAAAGCTTGTGAAATTTATTAAAGTTGGGTACAGTTTTTCCACACTCTGGCATATGAGCATATCCCTTGGATTTTGCTTATAATTTTGTTACAGCTGCTGGGGCCAAAAAAAGTTTAATAATTTTTTTAGGTACGGATCCCTAAAAACACTTTCTTTTTTGTGATTCTTTTATTATTTAACTACATAATAAATGTATTTTCGACTTTTATTTTCTTTAGTTGGTGGTCTCACTCGTTAACATTTATCAAATACTAAAAAAATAGTGCATGATTTAAATATTGTTTTTCAAACGCATCCTAAAAAGCCATTAACACAGCTTAGCTAAGTATTGGTGAACAGAGTTCCAATTCCCAGCCAAAACTTCACCACTCTATCCTATTAAAATGCACAATATCGCAAATTTTTGTTTGGAAGTCATCAAACCAAACCAAACTGACATGGACAGAAAATAACAGAATACTTGAGGGCTAACAAAGAAAGTATAGTTAAATTCATGATGAATCATTTCTTCACTAGAACATAAAGAACAACACGATTGCTGCAATAATCAGGGTGCCAGAGCTTTTGATCCAAGCGGCCGATAGTGAAATTATCCGTTGCAGTTTCTAAGAAATACTCAAGAATGGCATCTGAAATCAGAAAACACCATTCAGTATTATGCTATGAATTGTGGTTCCAAAAAGGAAGAAAAAGGAATGCCATTCTTTACCATTTCGGAGTTCTCCCGCCAAAAAAATTGTTGTATTAGGTCCAGAGAGCTGCACAAGGGTCTCTAGCAGATCCAAAACATCCCCCTCACTGTACACTACATCAGATCCTAGCACTGAAAACAAGACATCATGTATTGAATCAATAAGCAATGCTAGCAAAGTATCATATGAGACACAGGTAATTCAAACATTTAACAAGGCATACAAATCAACGGAAGAACAAGATACAATTAGCTAAAAGTCTATGATTTGAATGATGACTGTAATCACAATTCACAGCAACACAAATGACTGACATGTCAAAAGTTTTCTGATGCCTGTGGTTGAGTCTTGTTAGCTCTTAGATGTGAGAAGGCATTGGGGGAGAGAACTATTACCGAAATCCGGTGTGGGGTCAATGAGTTATGAGTTATGAGTTCTGAGTCAGGATCTTCTCCCCATGTGAGTTCAGTGGATGTTACAGAACCCGTAGAGAAAAACAATGACCTCACCATCCAAAAGGCCTGCAATGTAACTAAGGAGGACAAAATAAGAAAGGTGCATCATAGAATGAGTGAGAACAAACTAAAATATAATTCCTAGCCATTTTTGCTAGACAACTTAGTTTGGATAAACTTTTGAACAAACACTTAAAGAAAAAGAAAACAAGAAGAATCAAGGAGGTAAAATGAATCAAACTTCTCCCGTGAGATAAAATCAACTTATACACAACTAATGGAGTAGCAAGATGAGGGCTCATAAAAAAATTTAGGCGGAAAAGTAGCTTTTAACCTGTGGGAGGAGAAATTTGATTGTTATTATCTCCTTCATTCATTTTATTTTCTTCTCCAGTAAGGACAAGTCGAGAATTCAAACTGTCTCTTGGTCGTAAATGCAAAAGCAAAACTCTACTCTACTAGTTCATTAAATCCATAGGGTAAAAGCAAAAAATAATCAAGAAATTATGGACAAACTATAGCCACTTGGCATGAACAGATCAACTAGAATGAGATTGCAATTTTACTAACCCAACCCATCCACAACCAGATCCCAATTCAACAATATTGTTTCCCTGGAAAACAAGCATCCCTGAGTCAACAGAATGCTCTAGAAACTTCCCCAATACAACTCCACTGTCCCACCTCACTCCTCCAGTAACTCCAGGCGTCCCCTTAAATCAAAAGTCTAACTATGAACTGAATTCAACAATATCCAATTCATGGTATGATGGCCATTTCACCATTAAATCTGAAAACTAAAAACCAACAATTAGAAAAGGCACAAGATAAAGCAGAAGCAGTCTGAGCACTAATGTGAATTATCCATGTCAACAGAACCATTATACATAAACGATAAAAAAAAAAGCACAGAATCAGACGTCTCTATCCCTCAATCACCAAAACATGCAAAAACAAATAAAACACAGCAACAAACATTACAGTTAGTCACTAATTTGAGTTAGTTTCTTCTATTAGCTGAGTTTCGTTCCTATACAACAAGTGTACATCATCCAAGATACTCCAGACACTACATATATAAATGATTACTCAATAAGTGAAATTGATCATTTTCCCCAAATTCAGAGCTTCAATAACACATGTCATGAACAAGGGCTGTTGCAAGCTTCTAACTTTAAGCAAAAACAATCAGCATCATGGTATTTTATGAAAAGGGTAATCACGTTGGGGCTAAACTCACAACCGGGTCATCGAGTTATAGCCCAAACAAGACAAGCATGATCAAAATCAAAGCTTTAATCAATAAATAACCTTTAACTAAAACAGTGAGAGAGATACCAAGGAAGAAGGGGATTGAAGAATGAAGAGAGTGGCCACAAGAGTCGAGCGAAAGTTGATAGGAAGCTTGAGAGACAAAGGCATTGGGTTTGGAAAGTGTGGGCTGCTGAATGCCCCAAAGCAGCATGGTCTCCTCCGCAGCAGATTCCTCTCAACCAACCATGGACCGAACCTCACCATCGTAAGGACCCAACTTCACCATTGGTGCCACTCGTTGTTGTTGGCCATGGTGTCCTCGCTCTCTCTGTCTCTCGGATTCAATTGGGTTTTTAAAGGGATGTATTGGATTAAGATTTCAAAGGATTTTAAAAGATTTTTTTATGATTAAAAAGTCTTGTGTATTCAATCAAGACTTTTATAAAATATAAACAAATCTTATGGTATTCAATTAAGACAATAAAGATTTTTTTTTCAGGGCAACAAAATCTGTTGGTATTCAATTGAGATTTCTTACCACTTTTAAAATGTCTTTTGGTATTCAAAAGTAAATAGATTTTGATGGATTCTTTTGTGGAATGGATTTTGAGAGACTTTTTAGTTAGAAATACACATAAAATACTCGTCCAACAATCTCACCCAAACCCTTGAGACTTTTCATAATCTTCCAAAGACTTTTTCTTCTCCTGCCGAACAAGACACAAACCACTACCAGGTTCATTCTCTTACAACTTTTCAATCAATTTTACCTATTTTTTTTAATGGCAATCGATAGTCAATATTGTTCATACTATATGTATATTACGCAAATCAAAAGAAAAGAGTGCTGTATATGCTTCAAGATTTCGTATTCATATTGTTTTCAACGTCCAGGCAATGAATATGCATCAAAAGAATGACAATTGATATGCATCAAGATTTCATATTGCTTTTTTTTTTAGTACTGTATATGCAAATCAAAATAAAAAACTCTTTTTTTTTCTGTTTCTTCAACTTGTTTTTTTACAACGTCCATTATTATTATTATTATTTTCTTGTGTTATTATTAAAATGTTAATTATTAATGTGTTATTATTATTTTTTTGACAGCGTGTTATTATTATTATTATTGTGTTAATAATTTTTTAATTGTTATTGTGTTATTATTATTGTTATTTTGTTAATAGTTTTTTTTTAAATGATTTTATGATATATGAGTATTATTTTTATGGAAAATGCTAACATGTGCCCTTAATACACTTGTTAGTGTATTATGTATAGAAATTTTGTATTGAAAGTTGTGCAATTTACTTTTTTAAAAGTAAAAAATTGTTGTTTGGTCGAACTATTATGGTTGTATTTTGGTTGAAATATTTGGTTTGTTTTTTGGTCGAACTATTATGGTTGAAGTATTTAGGTTATATATTTTGTGAAATTGTTGTGGTTAAACTTTAGTTATATTTATTTTATATATGAATTTGTATTAACTTTGATATTGACTTATAACCATGACCATGACATAAAGAACGAAGAAATGGATGGAGATATATATAATGAAGATACAAATGATGAAGATATAGATGACGAGGAAACAAATGAAGAATTTTATGAAGCCACATACACATATGTGATGGCAATTTATGCTTTAATAGATATATTAAATCAGTTTTTGAATATGATGCGTGGTGAACATATTGAACGTCCATTAACTCGACGACAAATTACTAGTCGGGGATATGACTATATACACAAAGCATTAAACGATGATCCTGCAATCTTTCGACAAGTATATAAGATGTATCCTGATGTATTTCGAAAGTTGTGCACGATTATAAGAGAAAAAACACCTTTGGAGGATACAAGATTTATTTGTGTTGAAGAAATGCTTGCATCATTCCTACAGATTGTTGGCCAGAACACTCGATATTGTGTAATCCGCAATACATTTGGCCGATCACAATTTGCTACAAGTGAAAATTTTCACAAGATTTTGAAAGCTCTGAACTCATTAGCACCTGATTTAATGGTTAGACCAGACTCAACTGTGCCTGCAAAAATAAGGGAAAGCACAAGGTTTTATCCTTATTTTAAGGTATGTGATCATTATCTAATTATAACAAAATTATAATTATAATTGTGATTATTATAATAATATTTATGATTATTGATACACACACTTTAGGATTGCATTGGAGCTATTGATGGTACACATATTCCCGCATCAGTAAAAGGACGAGATGTAAGCAGTTATCGTGATCGTCATGGAAATATATCACAAAATGTATTAGCTGCTTGTAACTTTGATTTGGAATTCATGTACGTTCTTAGCGGGTGGGAGGGTTCAGCACATGATTCCAAGGTGTTAAGTGATGCTTTGGCAAGGAAGAATGGACTTAAAGTGCCCCAAGGTAAGTATTATCTGGTGGATTGTGGATTTCCTAATCGACGCAAATTTTTAGCCCCATATCGAGGTGTACGATATCATCTACAAGATTTTGCAGGTCACGGTAATGACCCTGAAAATGAAAAGGAATTATTTAATCTTCGGCATGCATCCTTAAGGAATGTGATTGAGAGGATATTTGGTATTTTTAAATCGCGGTTCACAATTTTTAAGTCAGCACCTCCATTTCTATTTAAAACACAAGCAGAGCTTGTGTTGGCATGTGCAACACTTCATAATTTTCTTCGCAAAGAATGTCGTTCTGATGAATTTCCAGTGGAACCTACTGACGAGTCTTCATCTTCATCTTCAGTGTTACCAAATTACGAAGACAATGATCATGAACCCATTGTTCAAACACAAGAGCAGGAACGAGAAGATGCTAATATATGGAGGACTAATATAGGTTCAGATATGTGGAGAAATGCTAATAATTAGGCGAACATGAAGTGAGAATCACTTTGTTATTATTTTTTTAGGCAATAATGACTTTGTTATTAAAAGGTTTAAAATTTCTATCGTTTTTATTTTCTTTATTCAAACATTATAATTTATTTATCATCTTTTTCATTCACTTTTGTAACTTCCGTTATTTTTTTGTTTAAAATGTATTAATCTTTCAAAATCTTAAAAATCCATAAAGTACTTTGAAATCTTAAAAATCTGTGTTAGAAATCCATTAAAATCTTGGGTTAAGAATCCTGATTGTAAAAAGTCTTTTAAAAAAAATCTTTTAAAATCCCACAAAATCAATACAATCCCACATAATCTTTTAAAATCTTCAAGATTGTTTTTGTCAAAATATTCTCTCAAAATCCCAATCCAATACACCCCCCTTAATTTGGGTTTAATAATCAATTTCCTTCCCAAATTATTTTAAAATTTTCAATTTCATCCTTAAAATATTAAAAATTTTAATTTAGTGTGTTTAAAATTGAATTAATTTGATCTCTTCCATTAAATTGGCATTGGCATTGAGGGCGTTAAGGTTTCCAGCGGTTTCATTTGCAAATAGTGTGAACTAAAAACCGCCACTAAAATTTTCTCTTTTTTTTCCTTTCAACCCTCCTTCCATAGTCCTCTCGCTCTTGCGCTCTCTTCCGCGCGACCATCACCAAGGCCCAAATACGCACCGCCGCGGAACCTCGGAGGGACTTCGGCACCGCCACGCTACCATGTGCCCTCCCTACCACCATCAGTGAGCCCCATCGATCCACCACCGACCTGAATTCGTTAGGTTGAAATTCGTTTATCCGATCCATACTGGAGAGCGCGGGCGTCGACGTGTGGGCAGCTAAAAACCACCCCCTCGGTTAGATATCGATCCAGTCTTGGATAAATGTAAAGGGTATGTTATGTAACTTCTGTGTAACCACCCCGATACATTGATATAGCACTAGGATTTGGAACAAATCGAATGACTAAAAATGAAGAAGAGAATCCCAAACAAAAAGAGATTCTGATATGATTGATGAAGAATGTAGAGGATTACAAGCTATGAAGCACGAACACCCCGGTGTCCGATCTCCGTGTCATGCTTCATAAATATGACACGTGACACACTCAGACTGCTAACTAATTCCATCAGCTTTCTACTATCATCTAATCTGCAATCCAATTATAGATTGCAGTAATGATCCTGCATCATACATGTCTGGAGATCTCAAGATAGCCATTACATCAGTTACAAAAAATTGACTCCATGCTATCACTACCCAATTGAATGCAGTTAAATGTATATAACCTAGTCCTTGACCCAAGGAGATAAATTACATTTTCACACTTGACTGCTTCTAAGCTAGGTCTCTGGAACCCTAGGTACGATCTAATTACAGGATTACACCCCAATCACTTGCCAACCCTAATACACACATCCCTTTCCTTTTCCAATTGCAACCTGCAAAACCTCTTTTCCATTTCTGCTGCCAAACACCTCCCTCCCTTCTCCTTATCTTCTTCCAACTTTTTCCCTTTTGTGTGCCTTTGCCTAGCGACCACAACTCATCCCTGTCGTTGAAGACATCGTTGCATGTAAGTTGTTTTGCCTCATTTTTTTTTTCATTGTCTCAATTAACCAATTTGGAACACGAGTTGTCCGGAAGAGATGTTTCGTGAGTGTAATGGGTATTCTAGATATGTATTCCTAAATACTTATTCCAGAATACCCAGGTACGGAACATAATCTCTTTCAAAGTATTATTGGTAATCTAAAAATGTATTCCAAAATATCTGTTCAAGAATATTACATTCCAAAACAGAAGTATTTCAGAATGCATTTTTGGATTGCGAATAATATTCCAAAATTGAAATTTCAAGATAATTAAATTGGATTTGTTACTAGGATTGCGTTCAATTTTTTAGATAATGCACTGTGGTGGGGAGGGTTTGAGGGAGGTACTGTGTAGAACTTTAATGGAGGTTGGTGTGGAGGTTCCAGTTTAGGGGAAACAAGGTTTAGAAAAACTTATAAAAAGAAAGTGTGATCTTGGAATATTTCAAAATTAGGAGGTGTAGGAAGTAACAGCCTGAATCGAACCCTTGTGTTTTCTTTTTTGCTCAGCCGAAAAGAGTATTGATTCATTAAGGCAATTGTTATTTCTCACTTTCTCTCTTTGCTTATCCACTTATCTCATCGATTCGTTTTCAAAAGATATCCTCTTTCGAAAAGAATGCACTCCCTGATGGAAGTCTCGTGTCCCTAATGGAAGGCAACGAGAAGAGACAAATCAGTGTACGAAAGGACCAAACTTATTGGCATGAGAAAGATCCTCTTTTTCTACAAAGGAAGAGCCCCTAATGGACCAAAATCTGATGATGTAATAATAATGATTTTGGCTTACCGTAAGAATTATGCTAGAACAGTTACATGTATTTTTTTTAATAAATTATCATTTTAAATTTTCTATTCAAAACAATTGATGATGTCTCTCAAACTTATGACGGGAGTTAATGGATTGACAATGTCTTATTATGTCACCAAAACGTTGTTATATAATAGTAGAGATAAAATCTATAAAAAAATAATTTGGAAAGAATTAAAATAAAACAAAAAATATCTTTAAAGAATTAAAATAAAAAATATCAAATTTTATAAGAACTAAAAGGTTATTTAATTTCAATTTTTTTAAACAACAAAAGAATAAAAGGTTATTTAAGCTCAATTTAAAAATAGAATTTGATTGGACTTGTTTTTACTAGGTTTTTTATGATTTAAAATGCACTCAAAAGTATTTATTTAAGAGAGTCCACAAAATAATATTTAACAATGGGTTATAATTTTATATTTTAACATCATACAACACTAACAAAGTCCCAACAGGCTTTTGTTGTTTCAAATTTTTAAAGAGTAACTTACAATTGTGTAAATTTTAATTAATAATAAAAAAGTATGTTAGAGAGTGACGTCCAAACACTCCTCAAAATATAATTTGATGTATTTTGATTACTTCTATTATAAGATAAGCTCAAATAATTGTTCATAATCTAAAATATATTTATCAATATACAATTATTACTTCAATAATTATTATAAATTTTATTTAAAATAGGTTTTGAAATAATTTATCATACACAAGAAAATTCAAATAAACTACAATAGATTTTAAACCTACTTTGATTTTTTTTCTAATTCTAACTACTACGATAATAATAATCATGGATTAGACCATTCTTTTTATTAATTCTGTTGTAAAGGTTAGACAGTTGCGAATATATGTGTGAATACTAGTTTAGCTGAGTTTCCGCAATTAAACTTTACAACATTTTAGTTACTTAATTATTATTTTTTATTCCATTTTGTCCCAAAAGGCAAATTGTACCAACTACCAAGTAAGGTGTCTATTTAAACATCATATATTTACTAAAGGTTTTCTGTTAAATTTGTTTATAAAATTGAAATATATACTGCCTGTTAAAGTACAAAAAATTAAATTAGTTAGTATTCAACTAATTTTTTAATTAAAATTTGCAAATGTACTTTTAATTCAATATGCTAATATTCATAAAATAAAATAAAAATTGAAATTTATTATTAAATAGATATACAACAAATAAATTACATAAATACAATTCAATTATTAATATACAGTAGAACTTGTATGGACAAATCTAAAATTAAACAAAAAAGTAATAAACTTGTATGGACAAATCTAAAATTAAACAAAAAAGTAATAAATAAATATTATATTGAGGTATTTATTTATTTATCGAGGTAATAAATTTTTTTATTCCATTTTATTCCAAAATGTACCAAGTAAGATATCTATTTAAAAAAGAATAAATTACTATTTTGATCTCTAAACATGTAAATCAATAACAATTTTGCTGTGGAAATTAATATCTGAACCTTGTAATTTAATATCAATTTAATCTTAAAAAAATATGACTTAATATTAAATTAATCTTTAAACATCAAATTTTAATAACAAAATGATCCTAGAAAGTTAAGATAAGACGAATTTTTCACAATTTTTGCACATTTAACAATTAAGCTAAATTACTACTATTTTAGACATCTAAAGATCAAAATAGATATTTATTGGTTTAAAAAACCATATATTTATAAATAATTTTTTTTTATGTCTCCTTTATAAAAGTGAAATATATTGCCAATTAAAATACAAAAAAGTTCAAACATCTACAAAAGGTGCACAAAAGGTCGGACATGCAGAAAAAATCCACGCTCGCTGATTCATGGATAAGCCGAAATTGGCAAAGGAAGCAGCCGCCATGTTCCCTTCCCTATAGATAAGACTCCAGTCTAAATAATTTGTAGCAGACAACGTTAGAGCTCGCAACTCATGACAGAGTGGGAAACTATGCTGTTGGTATGTAGGACAACCATCCTGCACAAAACGAATAGCTTTCGCCGAGTCTGACTCCACAACTATTTTACCAAAATCATACTGCCTTGCAATCTTAATACCATGATAAACACCCCAAATTTCAGCTTCATCAAATGAGCAAAAATATTCCATATCAAGCTTAACTGAAAACCCAAGCACGAATCTACCACTGTAGTCTCTGAATATACCTCCACATGCAGCAGTTTTAGAACAAGGATCGATGGCACCATCCACGTTTAGCTTCAGCCAAGGATCAACTGGGGGCCTCCACTTGAAGAGGTGATCACTACTACATGGCTGAATATGATCCCTCATCATTAACTTGTGAGAAGGATGGGCTCTGATAAAATCTTCATAACGAATTATGATCATCATGATCATATAAATGGGCGAAGAAGCCCTTGGATCGAGCAGATCAATCTCGTTTCGAGATTCCCATATCACTTCCACTGCAAACCCGAACTTAGTTGCCCAATCAACTGAAAAAGATAAATTTCTTTCCAGCCACAGTGTTACCTCATCAATATTAAAAAACTTCACTTCTAACTCCAAAGGTAACACACTTCTCCAAACGGCAGCCACCTTTGGACAATCACGAAGAGCATGCAGACATGTCTCCTCCAACGCGTCGCAGCTCAGACAAGAGGTGTTTACAGAGTTATGCATATATCTCCTCTCAGCATTAGTACTTAAAGCTCCATCTGCGATGTTCCTCAAAAGAATTTTAATTCTTTCAGGACCAACCCAACTCCATAACCTGCAATACAATAAGACAGGTATTTTTTTTATTATTAATTATATGAGCCACAACACCTCATATGAAACTTGCTTGTCCACATACCTATGATTTTTAACAAGTTGCTGTGATTCAGAACTGTTGAGAACATGGTCTAATTTTCTCTTTCTATAAGGATCGTCAAATTGAATGTCGTCCATGCGGCGTTCCTCGTCCATGAATATATGGATTCCGGTTGCTTTAACGAGTGAGGTCTCTATCAAACCTACATATGTAACCTCCACATGGTTCCATTCCTTTTCTAAAGCCACTTCAAACATATCATCAATGATACATACCTTACTTAGATCAAAGAGATATGTATGATCCAATTCCAGCATCGTATATTCAGTGTCAATTGGTTGGAATATCATCAATTCTTGAAGTTTGCCATTGATGAACACCAGGGGAGTGGCACGACCCATTAGATTCCAGAAATCCAGTGGTGTAATAATAAGACAAAGAACTCTGTCAGGGAACTCGTTACGAAACCAAAAAGAAGTTGAAGGCCCCCTGCTTTGCTGATTAAACCACTTTGGAATTGTTGCTCCCGTAAAGCAAAAGCTAATTTTTTCAGCCTCATACAGTTCCTTTTAGTCAAAATTCGTAAAGAATTCATAAGTTTACTAACATTAAGTGCAATATATATATATATAAAACAAGACAATACCTTATTTAAGAACATGCTTGAACTCGAGGAAGACAAAGATATACAGTTTATTGCATGGAGGGATTTTAATTTTGGTGGAACCCCTCTAATTTCCTGAAGATACTTGCAATTACTCACAAAAAGAGAGCGTAGCAATTTAAATTCTTTTATGCATTCAGGAAGGAATGTGAAATTATTGCCGTCTAGGCATAAAGTTTCCACATGAGCAAACTGTGTGAAACCTGTTGAAAAAAAATCATCATACAGGTCGCAATACTGGACATCAAATTCACCGTTCTTTAATGATAATATCGAGCCCATGTTTTCTTCACCCTCTTCTGAGTTTACCCATTGCCACCCCTTGCAATTCTTAGCACTAAATATATTCAGGTTAAACATCGTGAAAATGCTACTTTGTAACTGAAAATTTCTACATGATAAGTGTAAATATTGCAGTCCAATAAGATTTTGAATTGAAACTGGGAATTCTTTTATGAGAAGGTGATTCAAAAGAAGTCCCCGTATGTTTTCCATCTCTCCTAATATTTCTGGAAAATTCTCAAGACTGTAACAATATGAAAGTTGAAGGTTTTCAAGAGAGGTCAAGTTGAGAGGTGGAAATGTCCTCAGCTTGCTGCAACCTTTGGCACTCAATATTTTAAGTTTATTCAGAAAACCAATTGAGTCGTGAACTGTAATTAAATTGTCACATCGTTCGAATGAAAGTTCCTCCAAACTTGGGAGATGAGATACGTCAGGTATCTGTGATAAAAATTTGCACTTGTCAAACTTCAAAACCTTTATATTCCTGAACTTCTGCAAAGAAAATAAGGGGGAAAAAATAAGAACTAAATGAATAAATTTAAAGTGAATTAATTAACTATCAAGATGAGGAAAAAACTCCTCAAACTTGCCTTCTGTGAGCCATGGAATCCAATTGACGTAAAGCAACCGTCAGGTAACTTGCACACGACAAGTTTGTTCGAATTAAAATTAGACGGTAAACAATTTGAAGGATACCGGTGCCATTCCAGTGCAATCAAACTGTCTGGAAAATAATTGGGACCTTTGGAAAATTTTACATTTCTAATAATAAGTATTTTAAGGTTTTTCATCTTTTTGAAGGCATTTCCATCCCATTCTACTATAGCTTCTTTCTCGGATGAGGAGAAATCCAGACTTATTATTTCAATTTTACTGGTTCCCTGTTAATGCAAGAAAGACAGGAATCAACCACAATGCAAGCTATATGTAAGACATCAATTCACCTGTTTAGACAGATTTACAAATTATCACGAAAAAGTTTACTACGATGTAAAAATATGATAGACAAAACAAAGTCAAGAAAGCAAAGCAACCATCCATGATTCTCACTTACCGAGTTGTCTTCTAAAACTTGAATTATATCTTTTGATAACCATAATCTCTTGCGCTTCCCTGGCTCTTTTGGGGATTCTTGCTGGTCAATTCGTCTGCCCATGTCCTGAATCAAGTCATGCATGTTAATTATACCATTCCATTTAACCACTACGAGAGATTTTTCAACCAACACTCCAATATGATCTTTCATGCAATCATCATAAAAAGCGTGAAGTATATCTTCAGCCTCGGTTAATTTACATCCTTTTAAGCAACAAGCAAGGTCAAGAAAAACACTTTTCTCTTCTTCCTCCAAAGCATCAAAGCTTACTTTAAGTATTTCTAAAATTTCTTTTTTGGGAATTCTTTTGTATTTTTTTAAAGCAGATTCCCATTCTTTTATACTTTTTTCAAACAAGTTAGAACCTATTACTTCCAAAGCAAGTGGAAGGCCAGAAGCATAAGTTACTGCACGTTGCAAGACCTCCACATAATTTGGATCAGCTTTTTCCTTTTTAAAAGCTTTCCATGTAAGTAACTGAAGAGCATCTTTCTCGTCCAATCCCTTCACCTCATATGTTGTAATAACTTGATGAGGTGCTAGCAATTGTTTGTCCCGAGTTGTGATGATGATTTTGCTGCCGGGACCAAACCAATCTGGTCTACCAACCATTGCCTGTAATTGCTCGTGCTTGTCAACGTCATCTAGAATCAAGACAACCTTCTTTTCCTTGAGCCTAGACTGTATCATTGAACTTCCTTGTTGCTTACTTGCTAGGTTGATGTCCTTTTCTCCGAGTATTTTTGAAAGAAGGATTCTTTGGAGGTGTTCTAACCCATCCTTGTTTGATTTTTCTCTCACATTTTCAAGAAAACAAAAACCGTCAAACTTCTCATCAATTATTAAATTATTATAGACAGCTCGAGCAAGTGCTGATTTTCCTACCCCACCCATTCCGTGAAACCCTATCATGTGGACACCATCATCAGATCCAATATCCAAAAGCTTCCTTACTTGCCGCACTTGCCACTCTAGTCCAACTGGGTAATCCGCAACATGTAAACAAGCAGGATTAATTTCCCTAGAGACCTGCTCAACAATCTTCTCAATAAACTTGTATTCATATCCTTCTCTGTTTCAAACAAAACAAGTTTTAACAAGTTAAACTAAAAGCCTTTTTGCATGTATCCGTGTCTTAATACATATATTGTCGAGTTTAACAACCATTTTTTTTCTCTTTAGATTTAACGTCAAATAACCAGACAAGTAAAAGTTAGTCCAACAGAAAATATAAAGTGAAATAGATTGGTTTGGTTGGGTACCCATCTTTGAAATGGTAGCCAGACAAGTTAGCTACTTGATGCAGAGCCATCTTCCATTTCTGCAACTTCTCCTTCTCAGCTTTGAACCTCTCCTCATGCTTAGCCAATGCCTCTTCATAACTACCATTCTGGTGACGTACATGAGAAGGATCTACCTTATAAAAAACCGGCAAAACCAACCGACCTTTCCCCATAAGGCACTCAAGTATAGTTGCAAGTTCATGTAAACAAAATGATGAAGAAGCATAGTTAATAGAGAGCACAATGATGGCAATCTTAGACTCTTGAATTGCCTTCACAAGTGCTGGTGTTATTTCCTCTCCTCTTTGAAGACCCTCATCATCGATGAAAGTGTGGATTCCCTTGCTATGAAGAGCGCTGTAGAGATGGCCAGTAAAACCATGACGTGTGTCTTCCCCTCTGAAGCTGAGGAATACATCGTAGCTCAAGGAAGAGGAACGTGATTGCAAAGCCATGATAAGAAAACTTGGTATGATTGTGGATGGCTGCTTGTTGGGTCTCCAAAATCAAACTTAGAAGCAAATAAATATGAAATTGTTGAAGTTTTTCGCGGGCATGGTGTACATCTGGCCGATGCTGACTGAAACTTTTGGAAATTAAATACTCCTTTTTTCTCTCATAATAGGTTAATTGTTAAGCGGATGATGAACATCAGAGTTTCCGCGGAAGCTTCATATGTTTATGTTTTCTGGCCATTCACACCTTATTATTACTATGCAGTTACCGATCGACCAGAAACAGCAAGGAAGCTACCAAGTTCTTCATTATTCTGAAACAATATTCCGTCAATGCCGTGTGTGATATATTCTTGTTTAACAAGCTCTTGTCTTGGTATTTCTTTAATAAAAAAAGGAAAGTCTTTTGAACTCTTGGAAACTGAAAAGCATATTATCACATCTCCAAACACTATGACTTCAATCAAATTGAGAAAATAAATATTTGATTTTGATTAAGACTTAAAGTTTTAGGATTGTTATAATTTTAGTTTTTTAGTTAATTTAAAATCTTTCCGTTTTTAATTTATAGATCAATTATTTTTTTTAGTCTTAATAATTTTTATATTTTTTCGTATTATATATGAATTCCAGTGTTATTCTTATATTATATCCTAAAATAGTTTCAATTATGTTTAAAATAAAATATGTTTTCGTATTGTCTCTCATAATAGGTTAATTGTTACGCGGATGATGCACATCAGAGTTTCCGGTGAAGCTTCATATGTTTATGTTTTCTGGCCTGCTTAAAATAAAATAAGGCAATTAAGTTTGACAAGTAATCAATAACAATCAAATATTTTGCTCAACCTTGCAAATATGGTACCCTCATAATGGGATGTATTCGCCTTTTTGGATCCAGTGGAGACAGGGTGAGGCTATCTTCTTCAATTTAATATAGAATAGTTATATTTAAACACCCAATATTTTTAAACATCTATTCTATATTCATCATTTCTCTCTTCTTTACGTCACATCATATTTATTAGTTATTATTTTTCTCTTTTTATTTCTTTCATTACATATATAATATAAAGGTGTGAGCCACTCGATTTAGATTATGTTTGGTCAAATTCATGATCCAACTTAATCAAATTTAAACGATTAGTTTAAATCATTTTTTTAGGAGAAAAAAATAAAATTCAACTCAAACTAATTTGTCTAAACTGTTTGGGCTGAGTTAGCACATAAAAATATTTTATTCTATCTATTTTTTTATGTAATATTTTTTATAAGTTAATTTTTTTATTAAATAAATTATACACAATTATTTTTTGTTATACTTTTATTAAAAAAAATTATAATGCTATCACACTTCAATCCACTCTACAGACTTTTATCTATTTATTTGTCCATGCAGATTAGAAATTAAGTATATTATATTCGAGATAAGGAGTTTCAATAAATACACCGAGGATGAGTTTCAAACATTTTTTTTTATCAAAACCAATGAGACATCACGAGACATACTCTTTTGTAAATAGATTTGAAATGTTTTTAGAAGCTCATCTGAAGTGGCTTCAATCAAGGGATGTAAGCGGGTCTGCTTGGGTTGGGTTTGATCAAACCCATGACTCAACCAATCAAACTTGAACA
Source organism: Glycine max (assembly GCF_000004515.6). Classification (NCBI taxonomy): domain Eukaryota; kingdom Viridiplantae; phylum Streptophyta; class Magnoliopsida; order Fabales; family Fabaceae; genus Glycine; species Glycine max. Next base: position 39,467,632 of record NC_038245.2, on the reverse strand, counting down.
TTGGTTTGAGTCGATTTTCTAAGAGAAAAAATGAAACTCAACCTAAGCCAGCCTATTTGTAAATAGTTTGAGTTGGGTTCAGTCAACGGATCAAAACATTTAATTTTGTCTGTTCTTTTTTAAAATGCAATATTTTTTATAAGCTGAAAATTTTATTAAATGAATCAAACACAACCGTTTCTTATTATATTTTTTTATTAAAAAGAAAATTTCGTTATGCTACCACATCTTAGTTGACTCCTATTTATCTATCTATCTATCTATCCATGGTATTGGGAAATTAAGCATATCATATCCGAGATAAGGAATTTCAATAAATATAGTGAGGATGGATTTCAAATACCCTTTTCTATCAAAAACAATGAAACATTACAAGACCTACTCTTTGTAAATAAATTTAAAATATTTTTAGAAGTCCATTTGAAGTGACTTCAATCAATAAAATTTTTGTGGCTTTCATCCTTACTTAATTCAAGTTAATAAATCTATGTAATCAATAGTTAATAATATTTAATTTTTAAAAAATTTAAAAAGTATATTATATTTTATATATATTAATAAAATAATAATTTAATACAAATTAACTGGCGGATGCTAACTGAAACTTTTGGAAATTAAATACTCCTTTTTTCTCTCATAATAGGTTAATTGTTAAGCGGATGATGAACATTAGAGTTTCCGCTGAAGCTTCATATGTTTATGTTTTCTGGCCATGCACACCTTATTATTACTATGCAGTTACCGATCGACCAGAAACAGCAAAGAAGCTACCAAGTTCTTCATTATTCTGAAACAATATTCCGTCAATGCCGTTTGTGATATTCTTGTTTAACAAGCTCTTGTCTTGGTATTTCTTTAATAAAAAAGGAAAGTCTTTTGAACTCTTGGAAACTGAAAAGCATATTATTACATCTCCAAACACTATGACTTCAATCAAATTGAGAAAATAAATATTTGATTTTGATTTAGTTTTTTAGTTAATTTTAAAATCTTTCCGTTTTTAATTTATAAATCAATTATTTTTTTTAGTTTTAATAATTTTTATATTTTTTCGTATTATATATGCATTCCAGTGTTAGTCTTATATTATATCTTCAAATATTTTCAATTATGTTTAAAATAAAATATGTTTTCGTATTGTCTCTCATAATAGGTTAATTGTTACGCGGATGATGCACACCAGAGTTTCCGGTGAAGCTTCATATGTTTATGTTTTCTGGCCTGCTTAAAATAAAATAAGGCAATTAAGTTTGATAAGTAATCCATAACAATAAAATATTTTGCTCAACCTTGCAAATATGATACCCTCATAATGGGATGTATTCGCCTTTTTGGATCCACCGGAGACATTTGAGCCACTCGATTTAGATTGTCCTTGGTCAAATTCATCATCCAACTTAATTAAATTTAAATGATTAGTTTAAGTTAATATTTTAGGAAAAAAATGAAATTCAACCCAAACTAATTTGTCTAAACGGTTTTCATTGAGTTAACACATAAAAATATTTTATTCTATCTATTTTTTATGTAATATTTTTTATAAGTTAAATTTTTTATTAAATAAATTATACACAATTATTTCTTGTTAGACTTTTATTAAAAAAAATTATAATGCTATCACACCTCAATCCACTCCAGTGACTTTTATCTGTTTATTTATCCATGGAGATTAAAAATTAAGTATATTATATCCCAGATAAGGAGTTTCAATAAATACACCGGGGATAAGTTTCAAACACTTTTTTTTTATCAAAACCAATGAGACATCACGAGACATACTCTTTGTAAATAGATTCAAAATATTTTTAGAAACTCATCTGAAGTGATTTCAATCAAGGGATGTAAGCGGGTCGGCTTGGGTTGGGTTTGATCAAACCCATGACTCAACCAATTAAACTTGAACAAGTTGGTTTGAGTCGATTTTCTAAGAGAAAAAATGAAACTCAACCTAAGCCAGTCTATTTGTAAACAGTTTGAGTTGGGTTCCGGGTCAAAATATTTAATTTTGTCTGTTCTTTTTTAAAATACAATATTTTTTATAAGCTAAAATTTTTATTAAATGAATCAAAGACAATCGTTTCTCATCATATTTTTTTATTAAAAAAAAAAATTGTTATGCTACCTCATCTGAGTTGACTCCTATCTATATATCTATCTATCTATTCATGGGATTGAGAAATTAAGCATATCATATTCGAAATAAGGAGTTTCAATAAACATAGTGAGTATGAGTTTCAAATACCCTTTTTTTACCAAAAACAATAGGACATTACGAGACCTACTATTTGTAAATAAATTTGAAATATTTTTAGAAGTCTATTTGAAGTGACTTCAATCAATAAAACCCTTGTGACTTTGATCCTTACTTAATTCAAGTTGATAAATCTATGTAATCAATAGTCAATAATATTTAATTTTTTAAAAGTTTAAAAAGTGTATTATATTTTACATATATTAATAAAATAATAATTTAATACAAATTAACTCGTCAATGGGTTTAGATATTAAAACTCGTGGCCCAATCCAAAGCTTAATTGTTTTATTGGTTTGGTTCGAGTTTGACCTAAACATAAAAATTATCCAACCCAAACTATTTGGGTTGGTTTGAGTCAATTCGGGTTCACAATTGACCGCACCCACTTACACCCCTACTTCAATCAATAAAATTCTTATTGCTTTGATCCTTACTCAATTCATGTCAATAAGTCTATGTAATCAATAGCTAATATTATTTGATTTTTTAAATTTTTTTTAAAAATATATTATATATTACATATATTAATAATAATAATTTAATATAAATTACCGAGTCAACGAACCAAATCAACATGTCAGTGGATTCATATATTAAAACCCGCGACTCAATCGAAAAATCAAAGGATTTGATAAGTTTGGTTCAAGTCTAATCCAAATACAAAAAAAAAAATCAACCCAAATTATTTGGGTTGGTTCGGATCAATTGGAGTTCACAGGTGACTTGCATCCACTTACAAAAATTTATCAAAATAAAAATAATTTTTAATATGAAGATCCTATTAACCCAATCCAACCCGTTTTTGATTGAGTCAGGTTGAGTTGGGTATGTAAAAAAATTTGTTCAAACCCAACCCAACCCAACCTGAAATTTTTTTATCGGATTGGGTAATGAATTTAGCTAAACCCGACTCAACCAAACCCATAAACACCCCAAACGAGAGGCTTGTTAACCTAGTGATAATTGATGTGCATAAGCATATTTTGTAATTAAGGCATATAGGAATTATCAATTTTCTCCTCTTTTATCGCTTCTTTTTGTGTGAATCATTAAAATTTCAGCATCCTCTAAGTTTTTGTGTAGTAGGTGCTTAAAATGTTAGATTTATATTGTTTTGATGGTTTTTGTTTTGTAGGAACACAAGTGAAGAAGGATTGGAACAGAAATTGAGGCCTAGTGATTTTTACTTAGCGCACTAGGCTTGCTCAGCGTGCTGAAGCCGCTTAGCGGGAAGATTCCGCTTAGCGTGAGAAAGTTGCTTGGAGAACTTGAAGTCACGTGAAGATGTGCTTAGTGCCTAGTCACTTCGCGCTTAGTACACAACCACGCTTAACGTGAAATTGTGAAAACTTAGACCAGAGTGATTTAAGTGAGAAACAAGAGAAAAAAGAGGCACTTGGAAATTTTACGAAGAAAGGAACCCTAGAGCGACTTCAAGGAAAAGAAAACACCATTGGGAGCCAGTGCCCTTCCTCCCCACCCATCTTCCTTTCATTCCCTTTTTGTATAGTTAAGTCTCTCATGACAATGAGAGGCTAAACCACCTCATTGTTGGGAATTTTTCACCAAACCCTCTTGATGTAATGACTTTTATTATCTATTTAGTGTTATTTTCAGTTTCATTGTATCTTTTTGTGCTTATTTTCATGTATTTGGTTTGATCACCCCCATATATCCCATGTTTAGGGTTTAGGCATTGAAAAATGTTTGCAATCCTTAGAACTGGAAAGAACATCTAAATGCTTCATTGCTAGTGATAGTATGAGGCTATTAAGCTTGTGTATTAGTAATGCAATTTAACTAATATAGTTCTTAAGGGATAAAGAAAGAAATTAATGAAATTAAGCTCTCTCATGTGAGGAATCACGGTTAGAGTAAAGGAGTAGGTGTAGGTGATAATTGGGGCAATATTAAATAGAGAAAAATCAATTATATTGCATCAAGAGTAATTTTGATAGGAAAGCCCCAACATATTCAAAATTTGCATTCATGTTTACTCGCCATTCCCAATGTTTGTTTTTCTTACCTGATTGTAGTTAGAATAGTGTAGTTCCTTTCAATTTCCTTTAATAACTTAAATTGCAATCATCAAACCTATTCATATATTGTACAAAAATTAGATATACATCATTTTGAGTACAAACAAAACCCTTGTGGAATCAATACTCAGTCTTATCATTTTAAAATACTACTTGGACGAATTGGTGCACTTGCCAATGAGTTAACACCTAGTAGTTCATATGATGGTCTAAATGGAGTTAATATTCCCTAGAGTATCGATGAAATAAATCAACCAATGGTCAAAATTGAAGATGTAAGGTAGCTTCTACAATAAAAAAAGATAAAACAAAGATGAAGACGAGTTTCCTTAAACTTAAGGATGAAACTCACATGGTTAGAGCATCTACAATGCATAATTATTAATATACGTTGCTTATCATAATTTTGTGGGCCTTACAATTTCATATAGATTTAAGCATTTTAAATAAAAATTCACTCTAATGTTATGATTGCTAAAGTGGGGGCTTAATTTTTTTGTTGTTAACTAAATTAACCAATTTGGAAGATAGGGGTTGTCTGGAAGAGATGTTTTGTGAGTGTAATGGGTATTCTAGATATGTATTTTTGAATACTTATTCCAGAATACCCACCACACTTACGGAACACCTCTTCCAGAGTATTATTGGTAATTTAGAAATGTATTCCAAAATACATGTTTCAGAATATTACATTCCAAAACAAAGTTATTCCATAATACATTTTTGGATTGCCAATAATATTCCAAAATTGAAATTTTAAGATAATTAAATTGGATTTGTTATTGGGATTGTGTTCAATTTTTTAGATAATACATTGTGGTGTGGAGGCTTTGAGGGAGGTGCTGTGTAGAGCATTAGTGGAGGTTGGTGTGGAGGTTTCAGTTTAGGGGAAACAAGGTTTAGAGAAACTTACAAAAAGAAAGGATGATTTTGGAATATTTCAAAATTAGGAGTTGTAGATAGTAAAACAAGGTGTAGAAAGTAAAAGTCTGGAGACCTTGTGTTTTTTTTTTCTCAGCCGAAAAGAGTATTCATTAGGACAGTTGCTATTTTCATGGCCTCTCTCTCTTTGCTTATCCACTCATCTTTTTAATTTGTTTTCCAAAAATATCCTCTTTTAAAAAGAATGCATTCCCTAATGGAGGGTCTCGTGTCCCTAATGGAAGGCGACAAGAAGAGACAAATCAATGTACAAAATGACCAAACACATTGGCAAGACATCCCTCCCTGGAATACTACAAAGGAAGGCCCCTAATGGATCAAAAACTGATGATCTAATAACGATTTTGACTTATCACGTTATTAAGAATTATGATAAAACAATTATATATACTTTTTTTTTAATAAACTATCACTTTAAGTTTTCTGTTCAAAATAATTGATGACAAAATAGTTAAATTTTGCAGGACTTAAAACAAAACACAAAATATATTTAAAGAACTAAAATAAAATAAAATAAAAATATCAAATTTTATAAGGATTATTTAAGCTCATTTTTTTAAACAACAAAAGGATAAAAGGTCATTTAAGCTCAATTTGAAAATAGAATTTGATTGGACTTTTACTTCATTTTTTATTTTATTTTTTATGATTTAAAATTCACTCATTTAAGAGTCCAATAAATAATATGTTAACAATCGGTTATAATTTTATATTTTAACATGATACAATAGTAACAAAGTCCCAACAGGCTTTTGTTGTTTCATATTTTTTAAAGAGTCACTTATAATTTTGTTGCAAGCGTCAGACAGTTCAGTTTTAAATATATGTGAATACTAGTTTAGCTAACTTCTAGCACTTAAACTTTACAACATTTTGGTTACTTAATTATTATTTTTTATAATTCCATTTTGTCCCAAAGGCAAATTGTACCAACTACCAAGCAAGGTATCTATTTAAACACCATATATTTACAAAAGGTTTTATGTTAAATTTGTTTATAAAATTGAAACATATACAGCCTGTTAATATTAATAGAATTTGTTTACAAAAAATTAAATTAGTTAGTATTAAAATAATTTTTTAATTAAAATTTGCAATTGTACTTTTAATTCACATATGCTAATATTCAAAAAATAAAATAAAAATGGAAATATATTATTAAATAAATATACAACAAATAAATTACATAAATACAATTCAATTGTTTATATATAGTACAACTTGTATGGACAAATCTAAAACTAAACAAAAAAGTAATAAATAAATATTATATTGAGGTATTTATTTATTTAAGATGTATATCCATGTTTCCAATCATTCTGAATGAAAGGTTTGCAAAAGGAGGGAGAAGCACAAAAAATCGATGCAGCCTGGTTCATGGATAAACCGTAGTTGGCAAAGGAATCAGCAGGCTGGTCAGTATGAGTGATTTGTAGCAGAGGTTAGAGCTTGCAACTCATGACACAGAGGGAAACATGAAAGAGTAGGACAACCATCCTGCACAAAACCAATAGCTTTCAGCGAGTCTAACGCCACAACAATTTTACCAAAATCATGTTGCCTTGCAATCTCATCCCTCATTGGAATGTTATGCTGCCTTAGAAATATGACCATAAACACCCTTAATATTATACTGCCTCGCAATCTTCATACCATGATAAACACCCCATATTTCAGCCTCATCATTTGAGGAACATTCCCCAAGCTTAACCCAAAACCCAAGAACAAATCTATCAAGGTAGTCTCTGAATATATCTCCGCAAGAAGCAGTACCAGAAGAGGGATATGCTTGAACTCGAGGAAGACAAGGATATGCAAGCTCTTGCCCTGAATTCTTTTTAAGTTTGGTGGAACCCCTCTAATTTCCTGAAGATGCTCACAATAACTCACATCAAGACTTCTTAAACGTTGAAATTCTTTTATGCATCCAGGAAGGAATGTGAAATTATTGCCCCGTAGACTTAAAGTTTCCACCTGAGCAAGCTGCGTGAAACTTGTTGAAAAGAAATCATTATGCAAGAGGCTACTATTGGCACTAAACTTATCTACCTTTGAAGATACTATTGAGCCTACTTTTTCCACCCCATGCAATATACAGCTTCCAATGAAAACAGTTTAGGCATCATGACAATGAAACTTGGTAACTGAACAACCCCACAATCACCCAGGCATAAACGTTCAAGTCCAATAAGATTTTGAAATGAATCTGTCTATTCTTTTACGTAAAAAAAGGTCAACCAATGCAAGACTTTTTATGTTTTCCATCTCTCCTAATATGAAAGTTTCTCAACACTAACAATATGAAAGCTTAAGGTTTTCAAGAGAGGTCAAGTTGAGAGGTGGAAATGTCCTCAACTAGCTGCAACCTTCTGCACTTGATATTAAAAGTTTATTCAGAAAAACAATTGAGTCGTGAACTGTAATTAAATTGTCACATCGTTCAAATGAAAGTTCCTCCAAATTTGGGAGATCAGATACGTCATGTATCTGTGTTAAAAATTTGCACTTGTCAAACTTCAATGGCTCACAACGTATGTTCCAGTGATAAAATTAGCTTTTTTTAGAATATCCTTTGAAGGAGGGATTAATTGTTCGAGACAAAATCCATTTCTGCAACTTCTCTGGGTCATGCTGGAACCTCCGTTCAAGCTTTGCCAATGCTTCTCAATAACTACCTTTGTGGTGTCTGGCATCAGAAGGATCGACGTTATAAAAGACCGGTATAACCAACAACCCTTTCTTCTGAGCGCAGTGAAGGATGGTGGCAAGTTCATCTAAGCAAAAGGAGGAAGAAGCATAGTTTTTAGAGAGGACAATGATGGCAATTCTGGACTCTTGAATTGCCTTGGGAAGTGCAGGTGTTATTTCGTCTCCTCTCTGAAGCTCCTCATCGTCAATGAAAGAGTGGATTCCTCTGTCATCAAGAGCTTTGTAGAGATTGCCAGTGAAACCATAGTGTGTGTCTTCCCCTCTGAAGCTGAGGAACACATCGTAGCTCAAGGAAGAGGAACATGATCGCAAAGCCATGAGAATAAAACTAAGTATGATTATGGATGGCTTGTTAATTAATTGGGTCTCCAGATTCAAACTTGACTCCTTAAAATATGAAGGTCATAAAAACATACATTAATGCGCGGACCCATCAAAATAACGTTAATTATTGTCAAAAGCAAAATCTCTGTTTTCCTCACTTTCTCAAAAGACAAATCTTTCACTGTGCATGACCGTGAAGAAAGAAGCCTTCCCATCTTAACTTACCTAGACATATATCCGCCCGATGCACCGGATTATAAATAATTTAAAAAATATTTAAATAAATAATTTGATTCATAAAAAAATTAAAAATATAATTATTAATCATATTTTATATCATTGACGGTTAAATGAGTTTAAAAAAATTATGTATAAATTAAGATAATTTTTATTTATCCATATATTTATAAAAAAAAATAATTTAAAATTGGAGTATGACCACTCAACTAAAGCTGAGTAATGTGAATGTAAAATTAAATGTTATGCATAAATATTATAAAAATAAAGTGAAATTGACATAATAAAATACATAATGTTAAAACACATAATGTGAAATATATATAATGAAAGGAAAATAGTCAACCATAATATTAAAATACATAAAAATTATGCTAATAAAACTCTAAAAATTATTTGTTTAAATAGACTTTTTGTATTTATTTTTTTTTGCTGGTGACCTATTGTTGAATTTTGTTTTCTTTGATGTACTTCTTTTTAAACTTTGAAATAAGATTGACTCTTTATCATCAGAGGATGTTAGAACAGTTTGTTTATTCGCCTTTCTCCTTAATGAACTTTCTAAGATTGAATAAACTTCATTTGATGATGAAGATGTATTTTTTGACTTCTTGGATGCTTGTGGCTTGGAGCTTTTAATTTGCTTATGACTGATTTTTTTTCCACATTTTTTTTTAATGGACTTTCTTTTTCTTTTGATGATGAAGATGCATCTTTTGACTTGGATAGTTGTAGCTTTGGACTTTGAGTTGTGTCATCTTCTTTATTTGCCTTTTTTCTTAAATGGGTTTGTGAGATTTCATAAACTTCTTCATCAAATGATAAAGATGCACCTTTTGATTTGTTGGAAGATGTAAAATTGTGTTGCTACATTTGGACCTATTATTAGAATTTATGGAATTAAGGAGGTGAAATGGAATTTCATGAAGCAACATATGTAATAAGCATGTGTATACATTAACAAATATGGAGATAAATAAATTAACAAAAATATATAATGAATTTATTTGTTAAAATTAATGTATTTTAAGTTTTTGGGTGATACCTAATCAAGACTATTGTCCTACAAGACAAAGTATAGGGATGATCTACATTAGCTAAAATTACAGGTTTGTTATTACATTAGCTAAAATTTCATTTTTGATGATCTATAGTGTTTATACTCACCTTTATTATGATTCATGTCAATCTCACCAAAGGATAGAAAGTATAGGGAGCAATCATACTCTAGATCACCTTATGCATCAAGAAGCCACAATAGAAGTAGGAGTTATAGCATAAGCAGAAGTTACAGTAGGAGCTTAAGCCAAAGTCCAGGCTATTCTAGGTGATTAACTTGATAACCATGGTGGTGGATGCATGGGAAAATGCTTTAGTTTTCATATATGTATTTTGTTAGAACAAAAACAAAAAGAAAAGAGAAGGAGCATGAATACTAAGTTGCATACAACATGATCAAACATGGTCTAATGTTATGATAGTATTAATACTAATTATAAACAAAGTAACTCCTACACACTTTCGTTACACACTAATCAATTATAGTGCATGTTTGAGTCCAAATTAAATTATAGACAACGTTACAAAATAATCATAAATTCACCTTTGACATAGCATATATTCCTAAAGTTACAAAATAATCATAAGTTCATTTTTGCCATAGTAATAAAAGACCAATAGGCTAAACCAACTGTTGAATATCAGCCACTCATGAAGTATCATGCCAAAATATTAAAATTAGATAATGTTAGCAAGCACACCCATGATATTGTATATTCATTTAAAAGTAACATTTATGCAATTTTTGTGTCATGCTAATCATGGTTAGGTTGTCATGGTAAAATATAATATAATGCACATTACCTTTCTATGAAAATAGGGGATAAAAAATTAACACTCAGTTGCTCACTATAGTTAAATAAATAATTTATTTGTATTATTTTTAAAAAAGAATAATTTAAACTATATCAAATAGTTACAAGATGAGAGAAGATTAATTACTTGAAACAGGTGTTCCATCAAATTATTCTCACAACTACTCTCCCTCTTTATGCTTTTGTCGTTGGCTAACCAAATGGTCAAACATCTCCAAAATCTCTGTCACGTTGATCAATTATCTTAATATTGGAAAAAGATTATGATATTTATAACCAACTCCTAGGAGTCTTTTTTTTTTACCCGTAGGCAATGAACAATTAAGCATATCTTATTTAAGTTAAAATTTATTCATAAATTGTGAAACACATTGTTTAACTATAAAGTTGAGTTAGAAAAAAAGCCCTTATAGATTGTAGTTGCAAGTTTGTATTAAGAGCATTCTTTTCTAAAAGAGGAAGGCGGATCTTAAGTAACCATGATTGTATAATATCGTTGGAAGAGACAAAGGTGTGTTACTACATTTGGACCTATTATTAGAATTTATGAAACCTTTGTCACGTTGGTCAATTATCTTAATATTGAGAAAAAATTGTGATATTCATAACCAACTCCTTGAACTCCTGGAGGTGAAATAAAATTTCATGAAGCAACATATATAATAAGCATGTGTATACATTAACAAATATGGAGATAAATAAATTAACAAAAATATATAATGACTTTATTTGTTAAAATTAGCGTATTTTAATTTTCTGGGTGATACACGTTCAAATGTTGATATGAAGCCTTGAGTTATACCTTTGACTCTTATGCTTATTTTTCTCGAGGACCATGTTTTGTTGTTGTCAACCAAAGACTAACAATATATTTTAAAATGTCACATGTATCTCTAAAGTGAGACAATGTGATTATTTAAATAAAGGAATGTTTCGAAAGACACAAATTCATCAACCTTATTAATTAAACCTAACAAAAGTTCACTTTCACTTAAAATTATATAAAACACTAATAGTTCAACTTTCACACAAGTGTGTGCGTGTGTGTTTGTGCTTTTGGTTTCCGACTTATAAAATGTCAATATTAAATAAGAGGACATAAATCAAACACTTATGTCTATTAGATTTGAATTTAAATTCCAATTACTAATTTGAATTTGAATTTGATACAAATTACAATTTGCATATGAAGAAATATAAATTGTTTACATACCATCATTTGGATGTACCTCTTTATTAATCTCCTTCTTCTTTCCAAGTTATATTGTGCTTTTACCGTGTCTATTATCTTTTTATATTTTTGTATCTATCTTTTGAATATTTTTTAACAGAATTATTTTTTAAACGGAAAAATCTATCCATCAGCAAAATAAATATATCACAATAGTGAAAATAAAAATCAACAATATCAAAAGTCTTACCTGTTTGTAGAACCAAAATTCAATTTTTGTATATTATAAATAGATTATCTTAATAACAATACAATGTTTGTACATTCCCCCAGAAAAGTTAGTAATTAATTGTTAGAAATAAAAATGAATGAATGTTAACTAAAAAGTAAGCTTGTAATTTTTCATATTAGTAATTAAGAATAATAAACTGTCTGTACATTCCCCCAAACTGTTTGCACTAATGTAGTGTATTAAGAAGAATAAACTGTTTATACATTCCACTAAAATTAATTAATCATATCTAAATACATATTAAGTTGTTGTTTTACTTTAAGTTAGATGCATTTATCATAAAAGCAATATTAAGTAACAGTTAATTGTTTTCCCCCTCAATTGTTACTACACATTTATATAAATATCGTATCAAAATATTAAAATCGACTGCGTAAGCAATTATTTTTTGTGATAAAGTTATTTCCCGTGATAAAATTAGCTTTTTTTAGAATATCCTTTGAAAGAGGGATTAATTGTTCGAGACAAAATCCTCTTCACGTAATCCAACGTATGTTGTTTTGTCAAAATTGGTTTTAAAATAATGTTTGTTTACTTGAAAATAAATTTTAGAAGAAAATTAAATTAAATTATAGAATAAAAAATAAAAAAGTCATACAACTATGAATCAATGATAAAAAAAATTAAGAGATTTTTAAGGTTTAATTACCATTTTAAAAAGTCATAATACCTACTCACTGATAAACATGGTAGTCGGTATGGCTGATCATGTCGATATTGCTGATGTTTCTTTCTCTAGAGGGTTTAAATTTGGGCTTTTACTGTATCAATTTTTTAATAAAAAAAGTCATAATTTAAAGAAAAAACTTACAGGACTATGACTTGTAAGTTTTAATTGTCAATTTATTTTTAGTTCCTAAAATGTAAGGAGTAAAAAAGCTCACAAAAAATTATTCTAATATCTTAAAAAATAAAAGATCAAATTGAATAAAAACACATGAAACAAATAGGTCATTTGGCCTTTTAAAATATTGATTAATTTTTTGCTTAATTAAACTTTTTGTTCCCTCCCCCAAAAGTTTCACAATCTCATAAATTTTGTCCCTCAATTTTTTATTGTTGAGTTTTCCCTCTAAATTAACACAATATTGCAAATTATGCCTTCTCATAGAAAAATTGCCACAATTAAAGGAAAAACTCCACAAAATCGTCTTAATTATGGAAATTTAAAAAATTGTCTTAATTATGGAAATTTAAAAAATTACCGCAAAATTTTTTAATTGTGGCATATATAATAATTATTATAATAATTAATAATAAAAGAAAAAAAAGTGAGGTTTGCCTCAAAATTCGACCACCAATCTTTAGGGTAATGCTATCTATATCTCCCATTTTACTTTTTAAACCTCATATTTTTTTACTTTCTGAAATCCCAAAATTACCCCCACCTTCCCCTCCAAAGCCCACATTTTCCTTTCTTGTACTCTTCCCTTTCTTTCTCTGACCTTTTCCCCTCACCCTTCCTTCTTATTTTCTTCTCCTTAAATCCATCTTGATCTTTTTTCCCCACTTTTCTCTCATCTTATAGAAACTAGTTTCAGACTTTCAGTAATATGAAAAAATTATATTTATATTAAGAAAAATAATTTCTATAATGTAATTTTAATTTTTTTAATACACTATAAAAACTAGTTTCTCTTATATAAATTATATTTTTTATCAGTGGGAAAAGAAAAGGAACAAAAGGCAACAACTACAATATGCAAGAGAAGATGCTGAGAGAATCAACTAACAATAAATCCCTCATTTGAGGAGGGCAGGCACTCCACTTAGTTCTTACTTCTTATTTGAATAGATGAAGAACCTCGACGAGCAAGCCAATCCGCACATTTATTGCCATCGGGGTAGACATGCTGCAAGATGAGTTTCCATTGCTTGACCATGAAGGCTTATATTTTTAAAATTACTTTCTGTCAAATATATTTTTGTCAATTTTGTTTTTTTTTTTAAATAGACAGACATGAAAAGTAAGAAGGGAGGTTTAAATAGAAGCCGATCCATAGTGTGTGAGCCCATTGGGTTAGTGGACTAAACAGTCAAACATGACTTAGTTACTTGTCGGATGGTGCTAGGTGCACCCAGTATTTTTTAAAAATACCAAAACTGCCCCGGCGCCTTCTTTCTCATTTTAAAAGTTGTTTTATTTTTTAAAAGCAGCACCAGCCATTTTTGTGCAGTTCTTCTTCTTCGTTTTCTTTCTTCGGTGTGCAGTGCTTCGCCGTATTTTCTTCATTTCCTTGCGATCAGTTAGGTTCGATGAAGGTGAAGGTGTCAGTGTTCATTGTTGCGGTGGTTAGTTCGTCGTTGACGGCATATGAGGTACGCATTTATGTTGGGTGTGCGTGAGGTGGTCCGTAAGTCAACAGATCAATTTGATCTGTATGTTGATTTTACTTCTACGGATCAACTTGATCCGTAGAAGCCTTACAGATCAACGAATCAACTTGATCCGTAACCTGGTTGCCAGCAAAACTACTTACGGATCAACTATCTCCTACTGCGGATCATCTTAATCCTAACCTATCCCAACTACAAATGACATAAATCCCTATGCAGATCAATACTATCCTACGAAGTACACTACAAAATCAAAAATGGAAGCACGAACACAAAAGGGATAATGCGCTTGCCTCGACGTGGATGGAGCAACACAACCAGAAGAAGAACACGCAAAGCCCACATGAAGAGCACCACCACCACGCGGCCAACAATGGTGAAAAAGCAAGAACCACGTCGCTGGGAACAGTTGAGGTCGCGAAAGCAAGAACCACGCGCAAAAGGAAGAAGAACACCAACTGAGGTCACGGAAGGAAAAAGAAGACAAACAATCCAAGTGTGGAAGAAATTTGCACTACTTTTTTTTAAAAATTGGCAGGGATATTTAAGTATTTTCCGCTTAAGTGCCAGGTGCACCAACAAGCAATAATGCTAGGTGCACCTAGCATCCCCCTTACTTGTCCAACACTGAAGGCATAGGGAGAGAGAGAGTTCTCGAGGAAGAAGAAAAAGAGGTGAAATATAGAGAGTGAAGAAGAAGAAATAGAGGGTTTTGGTGTTTGGTGTTTGAATCGTGAAAATGTTCAGAAACCAGTATGACACGGACGTGACGACATGGAGCCCGGCGGGGAGGCTGTTCCAGGTGGAGTACGCGATGGAGGCGGTGAAGCAGGGCTCGGCTGCGATAGGGCTCCGATCCAAGACCCACGTGGTCCTCGCATGCGTCAACAAGGCTAACTCCGAACTTTCATCGCACCAGAAGAAGATCTTCAAGGTCGACAACCACATCGGCGTCGCCATCGCCGGCCTCACCGCCGACGGCCGCGTCCTCTCCCGCTACATGCGATCCGAGTGCATCAACTATAACTACACCTACGAGTCACCGCTCCCCGTAGGGAGACTCGTCGTTCAGCTCGCCGATAAGGCTCAGGTCACCGCTCTTCCTCAATCAACTCACTCTATTTTCTTCCGCCTAGGGTTTTGTCAAAATAATAATAATATTTTTTTTTGCTGATCGACAAATGTTAGTTTTTATTAGCCGCGGATGCGCGAACTCTCCCTTCACCACCACCACTAGACCAACCTTATATCTCCTAATAATAATAATAATAATTAGTCGTCGCCTGCACTTTTGTTAAAATTTCGATTTTTGGTTTATGTGATCGAACTGGTCTGGTTTGTTTGTTCAATTTTTGAAATGAATTATGAAAATGTGAGTTTAATTTTTTTGCTGCTCCACGAATTTCAAATCACAACAGGTGTAGACCGATTGATTTGAGTTTAGTTGTGATAATTGATTTTTTTTATGTAAGGTTTTGAAAAATGTCCGTCACAACAACGTCAAGGTTTTTGGGGTGTTTGAGTGCAATTGTTTGTGACTGCATTTGTATGTGAAATTCTGTGATATCGAGGAACTCAACAGAGCTGCGACTGCGATTTAAAATTGTGGTTGTGGTAGGGTTTACTATTGGGAACAATTGCGGACAAATCCAGTTGATGTGGCTGCAATTGCAGTCAGGAAGACTTAAAAAGCCCGGATGTTAAGGCTGCTATTGGTTGCGGAACATTTTTAAAAACTTTTTGATGTGCTACAGATCAGTTTTGGTTCTTTGTACGGGCATTGCAACTGAGTTGTTAAATACACTAGCGAATGTTTGAATATGTGTTTTCATTCTCTAATGTGTGCTGAATTTCTATTCTTTCAAGGTTTTGAGGATGTTCTTGTATTAGAGAAGATGTTGGGTATCCATATGATTTACTGAGCATTGTAGTGAGTTAGACATAGGACGATATAGTGGCGATATAGCATAGTAGTGAAGTGAAGTGATCCTAGGCTGCTACAGAATTCAAACAGCTGAGCGGTTTTCAATTGGGATCGTTGCAGCTGGAATAGCGTCTTTTCACATACTATAGTAGTGCTACCATGATATCAGCTTCAAAACCCCCCATTTTTGCCCCTGAAACAACGTTCTTTAGGATTTTTTTTTGGGTAAAACTGTGGTTTCTCCTCTGTTTTCAAATGCATTTTTTGCTCTAGGAACATAGTAGGATTTGAAACCCTTCTTCCTTGACCATTCCATCAAAAGTTATCCCTGTTCCTTCACTTTACAGGACTAATATGTTTATCATGAATTTCCATAATTTTGGTTTCTTTTTCTGTTTGAGTATTTATATGTGTAGTATAAATTATTTAGTTTGTATTATAATTTAACCCACTTCCTGTAATCTTACTATAGCATCTTCATAGCTGGCTGCTATGAGCTGCTACAAGATTGATATATATTAAATAAATGTGCTTCCTCTATTGTGGTGATTGTGGGAGAGGCCTTGGGTCCAATATCTGTTTGAAATTTGAATAGTTCATAGCACTGCCAAGGTTTCTGTTTACTGTGAGAGGAAATCCTGAAGGATGATAATATTTATGTTTACATCTTCCCAAGTTATGTATCTGTGTCGTGGTTGTTACATCATGCAAATCTATGCTGATATCACGAAGTGAAGTGGAACATAGATTATTATGTTAAAGTCAATGTAGCTTGCTTGTCAAATTCCTAGTGAGTAAGGTTGAAGTTATCATATGGTTTGAGTTCATTAAAGAAATAAAAAAATGCATTTTTGACCCAAATTTTTCTTGCTGGGGTTGATGGATCTTTCAGTAGATAGAGATAGAGAGTATGCTGAACAACATTTTTAGGAGTAGTAACCCTCTGCCTCTTTTACTTCATTTAGGTTCTTTAATATAGTTATTGGAAACTGATATGTTCAGTTCACAATGAACAAAATATTGGATTAGCTAATTTACATTATTTTATGATATACAGTTATACTTGAGTTTTAGTTGTAGAAAGTCGAATGAATGGGGTATGGGAGGCAATGCGTTTGCTTGTATCTGCAGAATTATGTGGCAAAAGAGAATAGCAAGAAAGAATTATCTGCAAATTTTATTAGAACCTAAAAGATCTCATTCTCATCACTATTTTTGATGCAATTTTGAGTTGCAGGTTTGCACCCAGCGGTCATGGAAACGGCCTTATGGAGTTGGACTCCTGGTAGCTGGATTAGATGAATCGGGAGCTCACCTCTATTACAACTGTCCCAGTGGAAACTATTTTGAATATCAGGCTTTTGCTATTGGGTCTCGCTCTCAAGCTGCAAAGACATATTTGGAACGCAGGTTTGAGAATTTTGTGGGCTCTTCACGAGAAGATCTGATCAAAGATGCACTTATTGCAACTAGGGAGTCCTTGCAAGGTGAAAAACTCAGGAGTTCTGTGTGCACAATTGCTGTGGTTGGTGTTGGTGAGCCATTCCACATTTTGGATCAGGAAACTGTTCAACAGTTGATTGATACTTTTGAGATTGTGAAGGAGGAAGAAGCTGCTCCAGCTGAAGAAGAAGCTCAGCCAGCAGCCGAACAGGATGCTCCAACAGATCCAGGTGCTGCTGCTGCAGATCAAGGTGGTGGTGCTGCTGCTGTAGACCAAGGTGGTTCTCCTATGGACATCTGATAATTTAAAATTAAGCACTAGAGGTGTTGAATACCAATATCTAAAGACGAGTAGGTTTCATGTGCCATGGGACAAGATATTTCTTTGATGGATTTTTTTTCTTCTTAATCCTGTTTGTTTTTGCAATTCATCCATGTCTGATCATTGTACACGATTTTATAGCTGTTTGATGAACTTGAATGCATGATTTACAACAATTAATTGAAATTCAGGCTGAAAAAAATGTTGGGCAAACTCTTTAGAGACTAAGGGTTTATATATTGACATTATAAAATAGTTTTACACTATTATTTAATTATAACATATTATATATGATAAATCTGTTATATATTGACATTATATCAAGTCATATCAATGATTACTTGTGGTTGAATAATAATGTATGAACATTAAACTTGAAAAATTTAATTATTTTAAAAGAAAAAAAGATTATACATTGATAATGTAAAATTTACATAATTTTACATTGTGATTACATACAAATAATATATGGGAAGTTTGTTGAAAGTAAGTCAGTCTTAAACCATGTAGAGTTGTTAAACATATAACTTTATGTGCAACGCAATTTCTTAAATTATGAAAATTTATTTATTTATTTCAAATATAATAGGGAGAGGTTCAAGGGAGGATTAACAAGGGAGGTGGATTTTTATGGAAGCCCTTAAAGGTTCTTACAGGGAAGGGAAGGTAACGAGAAAGAGAAGAAAGTAGGATACACCGGGATGGAATTGAATCGTGCATTTGTATTGTATCTTTCGTCACTTAATTTTTTATAAATTGTGTTAAGAGGATAAGCTTGAAACATCGCATGACCATAGTATGAACTTTTTTTTTTAAAAGAGTATGAACTAATATTTTAATATCAAATAAATTGAAGCTATTCTGTTGATTGAAGTTCATCAAGCAATTCCCTTATTCCTTTGGGATATGTTTCATGTTTGGAACTGTAGTTTTAAAGGGAAAAAAAAAGAAAGAAAGAAGAGAAGGCCAATTTGATAGTTTAAAAATAAAAGATAAAAATCTTAATAATCATATAATTCTCTTAATTTTAAAACAAAAACTTGCCTTACTCTTCCTATCCTTTTAAAATTTTACTTCCAAGCAAATCTTTAATGGTTAAAGTGTTAAACTATATATTCTTTGTCTATCTATTTCTCTACCCCAAAAAAATACTGGATATAAAATAATTTTGTTGACAAATTCTTTAATTCAAGCCATATCAACATTAATCGATGAATAATTCTAAATCAATTTTCTTACAACATCTTTCTATACAATTTTTTTACTTATAAATAGTGTAATATTGATTGTTGGAAGAACTAAATGTATGTTTCTCCTTAATAATTCATTGGTTAAATTAGTTTTTTTTTTCTAATTCATTATATTGGTTTAATTATTTTTTTGGTTCAATTTGGTTTTTATCATTCATTTTCGTCTAATTTCCATTAAGTTTGTATTCGCGTATCCACCTAAGGGAAGAATATGTTATTTGTCACATGAATTTCAAGGTTAACATTTTTTATAGAATAAACTACAATGAATAAATTGAACTCTTTTTAAAAATTAGAAGAATAAATTAAATCAAAAAATAAAATAAAAGATTAAATTGAACCAAAATAATAAATTAAAAGAAAAAATTATTTTTTTTTTGGATAAGCTAGACATGACAATCACAGGAAATAGATTATCACCCGAGTCATAGCTACGGGACACATTTCTCCTTTTTCATAATTACCTCCTAGAACAAAATCAACCCTGTCCCTTTGATAAACCAGTAGATTGTTACAAAAGACACACCCTGGGGTTTGAATATCATTCAGAAAAAGAGAAATAAAATGCCCAAGATTTGTATTTGATCATCTCCAAAGCATAATCCAAATCCCAGGTTTTCCCATCAAAGATGATTCTGTTTCTGATGTTCCACAATGTTTAGACAACCACACACCAAACTGATTTCCACTCCTTGTTTTCCTTCATTCCCAAACAGCTACAATCATGCTGAAAAAAATGTTTTTGTGGTTCCTTGTGCTGTGCAGTCTCAATACCAAGCCACGAATAGCATTGGCTCCAGACTAACGATGCGAATCTACACGTAAACAACAAGTGTTCCATGTTTTCTTCCATTTCATTACAGAATCTGTTACGATTCCACACTGCTGCAGGTTATCACATGTTGGCAATCTATCAAGTGACAATCTCCAAATGAACTCACCAACATTTTTTGGAATATAAAGCTTCCAAATATGTCGATAGAAAAGATTTTCAACAAGAGAAAGATCAAATGACACAAAATCATATGCCAATTTGACAGAGAAATCCCCTATTGAATCTCTTTTCCACAACACTTTATCGGCCTCATTATGCATCAAGTTGCCACTCCCAAGAGAACCATGCTCAACACCCCACCACTCCAAACACCAAGTCACCTTGTTGTGTAGAATTCAAATACAATCTTTTATACTTTTTTCCCAATGGCTCATTTCCAACCCACAAATGATGCAAAAAACATAACCTCCTCCCATCACCCCACCTTCCAAGTGATATTATCATTAAACCATGATCGTTCCCTCCTAACCCCACATACATCCATAATATCCCCCCACCAAATGGATTCCATCTGAGATTGCCTCACATTTGGAGAATCAAGCACATTCCCATATTTAGTTTTAAGAACAAGCCCCCATAAAGAGCCACGGTCCACCATGAGCCTACACCTCCATTTGCAACTAAGGTAATGTTGAAATTAACAATATTTTTTATACCCAACCCTCCTAGCTCCTTTGGCCTACCAGCCAGCAACCTCTCATTTTGCTCATGCAATTTTATTCTTCCCTTCCTCCCCACCCCACAAAAATCCCTTTGTAATTTAACTAATTTTTGTGCCACCCCCACCGCAATTTTAAAAAAGGATAAAAAGAAGTGAAGAAAGGATCGAATTTATCAATGTAACCCTCCCAACAAAAGAAAGAGGTTTTTGTCTCCACTTTCCTAGTCTTTTCCTACATTTCTCACTATTGGTTGTCATGTACTCTTACCTCCTAGAGTTTGCCCCAATTGGTATTCTAAGGTAAACAAAATAAATATCCATACACCCACAATTAAGTAAACAGGCATACCTTTGAAGAGGGGGAATTCAACACCAATCCCTCCTAAGTGACTTTTGCAGAAATTAACTTGTAAACCAGATACTAGTTCAAAGCTCCTCATCATATTTTATGCACGTGATGGGACACTTTTTTTTGTTGAAAAAAGAGCGTATCATATGCAAATTGCAAAAGGGACACTTTTTTTTGTTGAAAAACATTTATTGAAATAATAATAAGTATGTATTAGTAAAACATTAAATATAATGTTTTTAATGAAAAAAATAATTTTGTTCTTTGACTATTATTTTAAAAGATATTAATAAACAAAATCATTAATAAATTTTAAATATTTATATAAAGTGAAGAAAAAGTAAAATTAAAAAGCTAGAATTTATTAATCCTTAGATTGAATTAAATTAATTTTAAATTTAATTTTCTTTAATTGAATTTTGGATATAACTTTAATTTTTCACTCTACACATTTACTTTAAATAATTAAAATTAAAAAATATTAAAATTATTTTAAAATTATTTTTTACATATTTTTATTTTTTAATTAAATATAATGTGAGAAAATTAGATTACTTTTTTTTTCCTGTTTTTAATGGTTATCCGTTTAATTTTTTTCTTCTCTAGTTGTATGCATTGTTCACTTTCCTTATTTTCATTAACTAATTTCAAATGTCTCTTTTAAGAATTTTTAATATGTAAAAAAATAAAAATTGAAGCATAAATAAGTTAATAAATATTTCATTATATTTAAAATATTACACATTTGCAATAATAAATAACACATTAAAAGAATATATTTCAAATATAAGTATAAATATTTTTATTAGTATTATAATATTTTAAATATGACAATAGTCAAGGTGACACGATTCTTTATTCCAAAATAATTATCTTTCAATGTTGTTTTACACAAAAAATAAATGAAAATGAATAATAATTTTACAAAATTAATCTTACATTATCATTAATTAATTTTTAGATCTTGTAGTTCATCATTAATATTTAAGAGATATAAATGAAAAAAAATAATTAACGTTACATTGAAAAATTAAAATTATAATTAATTTGGAACAATTTTTTTCTTACACGATAATTATAGTGGGACAAATGAAGTAAAAGATTAAATATAAATGTTTGAAGACTTTTCAATGATTTAAATTGGTGTTAAATAATTTAATGTTGAATATAAAATACATTAATTAATGCAATAATAAAGACTTTTCAATGAATAATTAATAATAAATTATATTTCACTTTGAGTCACTAAAAAAATTAAAGAATTAATAATAAATATTTTATTATAAAGACATAAATAAATAAATTTTTTAACATTTTCCATTTAATTTTTACTTTTTACTCTTTCAACTTATTAGAAAATTCTTTATTATATTTAATAGATTAGAGGTACTTTCTAATTAATTAAATGTATTTAATGCATAATATTGAATACAAATCTTGAAAAATGAATAAAAGAAATTTAAAATCTTGACTTTCAAATGTGTACATTGGTTTAATGTTTATTTTTCCTATGGTCCTATATTCAGCTATGCCTGTAAATCCATAATTTGGTCAAAGTTTCTTCTGACAAGATGACATTGGCATTTGATTGTTTTCTCGCCAGTACACCTCCTCCAACCACCGGAAATATCAATGGATCAATTATTTATCTAAAGAAATACTAAATCAAACACGCTTTTTATAATAAACTCAGGCATAAGTATGATTTTACTGAAGAACAGTTAGCCAACAACAGTCTTATCTTTGAAAACTTTACACTTCTCAATTAACAGTAAAGGCCCATTCGAGGTCGTTTTCTGTTTTAAAATTTTAAAAAATCAAAACCAATTTTATTTTATCAGACCACGTTTTTGTTATAAAATTACATTTTAAAACAGAAAATTGAAAACTAGTAACCATCCCGAAGGGACCTAAGAAAATCAAAGTAACCATTGAGTTTGTTATGTTTTAAAATTAAGCTAGGAATGACAAATCCTACTTGCATCAAGCTTAGATATATTCGAGGCTCAAGTATACTTGTGTTTCTTCCGTGGAATTTGTTAAGGCTTGCTTGCATTCATTAATCAAACCAGTACACAACTGGAACAATAGCTGCCATTTAGTGGCAAAAGATTAAATGTAAAGAAAGAAAGAAAAAGGAAACATTGAAGCAAGTAACTTTCTTTCTTTCACTGAGACTATTCATTAGTTATTTGGATATATCAGGCGTGGGAAGATCCTTTATTTGCATTTGTTTGTACATTCAGTGGCAATTCTTCAAAGTGACTTCGCCGCCAGAGAGCGAACAACAGACCCACTATTGCATGCCTATGAAGCACGAATACTCCAGTCCCTTGCTGTGTCCGGTATCCAACACGTGTCCGTATAAGTGTCCGGTATCCACGTGTCCGTGTCCGTATTGTGTCCAGTGTCGGTGCTTCATAGCTGCATGCGCCCACTTTGCAGCACTCTTCAAGTGACAGACCTTTGATCACTCCATACAAAAATCCACTTGCAAAAAGATCCCCTGCCCCTGTTGCATCAGTTGCCTTTGCTTCTCCTATTGCCGGGACACGTGCAATCTGAGTCGTTTAAAACAAACATAATTCATAATAATGAATAGAGTTAGTACATATTTGGTTTGCAGTTGAAAAAAAAGTACTTTTGTCTCAAAAGTAAATTTTCACCTTGTTTTCAAGCATGCTCTTGATCATTCTAGCACTTATCCTAGAACACTATTCACTTGCTTTTTTCTTTTCTTTTTTTTAGTTAAGAGGGTACAACACTATTCACATGCTTGCTTGCTAAGTGTCATGAATGTAAAACTAAATTACTTTTTAATTTCTTCCTTAGTGATTTTGGATCCCAATCATCACATAAAACTGATATTGTCAAACAACTTTCGGCACTAGACTTGTTCCATGGTTATATATACTATTGTTACTAAAGCAGATTTTGAGTTTGTTATACCAACAAGAAGAAGCTTCACAACTAAATTACTTTCTAGATTTTTTCCCTAGTGATTTTGGATCACGACCATCACATCAACAGATAATGTCAAACAATTTTCTGAACTAGACTTGGTCAATGGTTATATACTATTGTTACTAAAGCAGATTTTGAGAACATCATACCAACAGGAAAGCTTCACTAGTCTAATATTCAGTCTCATATTGGAAGGAAAAAACATCATAACAAGTTCCTACTAGGTAAATTAAATCTATTGTTTGATCTAGTTAATTATGGTTTCCATCTGGAATATTAACAAAAGGGTTCAGAATTTCGAACGGTACCACTTGGCTAATAGACACATCAGAATAACTGTACAAGATATTAAAAAAAATGGAAATTGGGTGTGAAATATATTTCTCACAGATAATTTACACACCTCGTTTCCATATTTAGCAATGCATCCATTAGGACCCAGTGTTACTACGGCCCATTGGCAGTATTTGGCAAGAAATTCTACAGCAGTTACTGGATCAGCATTTTGTTCGCCCCTAAATCCATTGTAAAATGACATTATGTATAAAAAACAATCAACAGATTACTTATTAAGTGAAACTAAGACAATGATGAATAACTTGGAATAATTCATACTTTGGTACCAAGCAGGGTTAAGTAAAAAAGACAATTACCGTAGAAGCTCTGTTGCCTCATCCTCATTGGCAAAGCAAAGGTCTATATTCCCAGACTCCAGTATCTTCAGAAGTGGTTGTTTGAAATTCCTAACCATCTTGCCAAAATAAGAACCATATCAGACTAGTACATAATTTACATAACTGATGCAATTATCCAAATATCAACTGATGTGTAGAAGAAGAAAATTTCCCATAATATCGATACTTAATACACAAAAAACTTGCTAGCACAAACACAAAATATGATATCATAGTTCGTAACGCAGGCGAGTTGATTCAGATCATAGTTGTTAAAGCTGAATGTCAAGTTGTGTAGAATACCTCAAAGCTGGCCAAGTCCAAGGAAACAAGAAGACCTTCCTGTTTTGCTAAAAGAATGGCTGCTTTAATAACTTCCAAATTAAGTATTGCATATCTTAACACCAACCACTGAAATGTTAACATATCCTTAAACTGCGTTAGCATGCTGGTATAGTACCGACTACCGAATACAAGGCAAATTCACCCTTGTCCTATGATCCGTTTTGGTGGAATATACATGAACAATTAATTCAGTCCTAGAAACCAATGAATATAATCCCTATCATGACAGAAAGAATAAGATGAACATTACAAGAACAAATGAAGCATACGGGAGTAACAGGAAAAAAATAAAAATAAAAACCAAAATAACCTTGGAGCCTTTAAAATCCTCTTTGGTCAATTCCTCTGCCTGCAAAAAACAGAGTAATTGTCACAAACTCACACTTATTTAACTGTGCTTATTTATGTTCCACCCAAAACATAGTCATGTACCTGAATTTTCACAGCATTAGAGAGACAGGGTCGCATGGTACGGTTTCCCAAGTCATCAACCAAACAAACACACTCTGACAAACATTTAAGTTGTTACATTTCCACTTTTGTGCAAAACATTTATTAATGAAATGAATTTTAGGACAAAACTTAAATACCTTCCTTATAGCTACTTTTAGTACTAATCACCAATTAGAAATTGAAATTTCATTTCTCTAATTTGCATAACAAAGATTTACATTAAACATCAATATAAATTACCGAGATAAAACTTCAATTCTGATTGGAAAACAACCTAGCATTTAGCAACACCAAAAACAGTTAAGAAATTGCGTCTAAATTTTATCGTAATTTTTGTGACATTGAGCAAACCTATGCTGTGTGTCCTTTCTTCTTCTGAGTCTAGAGAGGTCAACTCCATTGGAGCTCATGTTATGGTCAAATGGTACGTATAATTTGTATTGATTGCAGAAAATAGTGTTTATAACAAACAAGGAACGGTGTTCACAACGAAATCGAAATAACTACAATGTATCAACAAAAGGAACGAGGTGGAATCAATAACGTAGAGTCAACGTTCTGCAACGATACCATCACCAATTCAGAGTAGCACCTGAAGATTAAAGGAGGGCAGAAAGGTTCAGAAAGGGTACAGTGAAGAAGGAAAATATCAGGAAGGTCAAAGAAGCAATCAGGAAGAATTTTCACCTTCAACATGACCTAGAATAAGTATTCACGCAACCTTATATTCTCCCTCCTAACGTGTGTGCTCTTTCTGACCCCCACATGCGGATCATCAACCACATGTCCTTCCTTTGTAACTGACTCGCGCCAATTTTCCCTCCTGCTTCCCACATGTTACATTACCCTCCCCTTTAAAAACAACCTTGTCCTCAAGGTTGAAGTGAGGATAACTTGCCTTAACCCAAGTCACATCCTCCCATGTATCTTCCTCAGGACCAGCAATTTCCCACTAAATCAGCACCTGTTCCACTTGGGAAGAGTCTCTCAATAACACCCTTGAATCCAATACTGCTATGGGTTGAACCATCAAACCACTTTCACCCACTGTTAATGGTAATGGTAAATAAGGCTGCTTTGAGCTACCAATGAACTTCTTCAATACAAAAATGTAAAAAACAAGATGTATACGAGCTGTTTCAGGCAATTTCAACTTATATGCCACTGTGCCAATTCGATCCACCACTTTAAATGGACCAAAATACTTCATTCCCAATTTCTGATTTTTTTTCTCAATGCAATCGAGTGTTGTCTATAGGGCTGTAATTTAACCAAAGCCAAATCTCCAATTTCTAATTGACAATCCCTTCTTTTTTTTATCTACATTTTGCTTCATATAATTTTGGGCTCGTAAAAGATTAGATTTCAATTGTTGTAACAAAGCATCTCGAGTAATCAAAGAATCTTGCACAGAAACTGGATCTTTCGAAAAACATTCATAAGGAATAACAAATGGTGGATCCCTACCAAAAACAGCCTTAAAGGGAGACATACCAATGATGCGATGAAAGGAAGTGTTGTACCAAAATTGAGCCCAATGAAGCATCTCAAACCAGGCTTTAGGATGATCAAACAAAAAACATCTCAAGTACATCTCTAGTGTCTTGTTCAACACCTTCGTTTGGCCATCCGACTGAGGATGATAAGCGGAACTCATAGCCAATGTGGTGCCCTAGGCTTTGAATAATTGGCACCGATAAAAACACGATCTTGATCTGAAACAATGGTCTTAAGAAAGCCATGCATCTTTACTATATTAATAATAAAGGCATTTGCCACAGATTTGCTGGTGAATTCAGCTTTTAATGGTATAAAATGAGCAAATTTAGATAGTCTATCAACAACAACAAGGATAGTAGAATAACCATGTGAAGATGGCAAATGCGTAATAAAGTCCATAGCAATGTCCTCCCAAATTCTTTGAGGAATTGGAAGTGGTTGTAATAAGCCAGCTGGCAATGCTTGTTCTACCTTGGCTTGTTGGCAAATAATACACTTTCTCACAAAATCCCTTATATCTTGCTGCATTTTGGGCCAATAAAATTGTTTACAAATCCTGGAAACTGATTTGGTGACTCCTTCATGACCTCTAATCTTAGAAGCATGAAACTCATGCATAATTT
This sequence comes from Glycine max, assembly GCF_000004515.6. Taxonomy (NCBI): domain Eukaryota; kingdom Viridiplantae; phylum Streptophyta; class Magnoliopsida; order Fabales; family Fabaceae; genus Glycine; species Glycine max. The sequence goes on along the minus strand of NC_038245.2, from coordinate 39,440,110 downwards.
TCTATTTCAATGCCTCATTCGAAGGAATCATTATCTTGCCTTTCCAAAACAACAAGCCATCATTCATTGTATATTCAGTTCCTGACACAGTTCCCTCTATACATTATTTATAAAGTGCAACCAGAATAGCATCCTCCTTCATTAATGTTGCTACTTAAGTCATCCACACTCCTACTGCTTCAGACCACGCCATAGAAAAACTTATGGACAATGCATCCACAAGAATATTCTGCCTACCCAGCTTGTACTGAATAACAAAATCATATCCCAAAAATTTGGGTAACCATTGTTGTTGCTCAGGAGTTTGCAACCTTTGCTCTAATAATTCCTTCAAGCTTTTCTGATCAGTACGGATAATGAATTTATGGCCCAATAGGTAGTGTCTGAACTTAGCCAAAGCTTCCGTAATGGCATGAATCTCTCTAATGTAAGCAGATTGTTTTTGCATTATGGATGATAGTTTTTTGGAAAAATAAGCTATTGGATGTTCACTCTGACTTAATATAGCCCTAATTCCAATACCTGAAGCATCAGTCTCTAGTACAAAAGGTTCCTTGAAGTTAGGAATGGCTAAGACTGGAGCTGAAGTCATGACTTCCTTCAACTTATTAAAGGCAGTAGTGGCACTTGCAGACCACTTAAACGAGTCCTTCTTTAAAAGATTAGTTAATGGTGCTGCTATTGTAGCATAACCTTTCACAAATCTTCTATAATATCCTGTCAAGCCCAGAAATCCCCTTAATTGCTTAAGAGAATTTGGTAATGGCCAATCCAAAATAGCTTGTAATTTTGTTGTCTCCATTGCTACACTAGCTCTTGATAAGTTGTGTCGCAAATAATCAATTTCTCTAACTCCAAAAGCACATTTAGAGAATCTAGCAAACAATTGATGCTGCTTCAAACTGCTCAACACAAATTCCAAATGAGACAAATGATCCTTCCATGAAAGACTAAATATAAGAATATCATCAAAGAATACCAAAACAAATCTTCTTAAAGCACCTTTGAAAATGTCATTCATCAAACTTTGAAAATTGGTTGGGGCATTGGTCAAACCAAATGGCATAACTAGCCATTAATAGTGCTCATGATGTCTAAAAGCGGTTTTGTGTCTATCTTTAAAATTAAGAAGAATCTGATGATAACCGGATCTTAAATCCAGCTTGGAAAAGAAGGCTGCCCGATAAAGTTCATCAATTTATTCATCAACAGTTGGAATTAGAACGGTGTCCTTGATAGTTATGGCATTAAGCGCTCTATAATCTGTGCATACTCTCCAAGATCCATCTTTTTTTTACCAAAAGAATTGGAGATGAAAAAGGACTTTTACTTGGCTGAATAATTCCTTCTTCAAGCATACCATTCACCAATTTCTCTATTTCCTCCTTCTGGCTGTGAGGGTACCCATAAGGTTTGACCTTAACAGGTTGATAACCATCCACTAAGGGAATGGAATGATCATGAGCTCGTGGAGGAGGTAATGACGTAGGAGTTCCAAACACAACACTATAAGAATGCAAAAGTAAGGCCAATTCAGGCTCCATATCAGTGGGCAACTCCAACAAAGGAAATTGTACAGAATTGGGCTCAATTAATTGCATAGTAAAAATCTCAGCAATAACATCTGTATTCAACATCCTCCTGATATGATGTAAATGAGCCCGTCCTGGAATTATATCATTCTCTCCTTGTAAGGTTGTAAATTTTCCATCATACATAAATTTCAATTGTAACTTGTCATAATCAGCTATGTGAGGACCAATAGTTTTCAATCATTTTTTAAGAGAAATGAGTGTATAATCTCAACATGGTTTGTTTATAGCCATCATCATGGTACCCAACACATGTAACTGTGGTGTAAAATTCCTTCTTAATTGTGGCTTTCTTTTGTTCTTTTTTTGTGTTTTTTTTGTTTTTGCAGAGGAAAATGCAAGGCATGAGAAACTATGCATGAGTGAACATAATATGCAAATGATGAAAATAGAATATATGCAGTCAGTAGAAAAAAAAAGCATGCTAAATGAGGATGTATGATAATGCAATGATTTACGCAAATGCAATGCATAAATATGATAAATGACAAATGTAGGAATGATATGTCCATCACGATGCCATGAAGAGATGCACGATGCGATCAAGGAACAAATCAGAGTAAGTTTGCTATGTGCCCCCCTAATTTAGGAAACTAATGGATAGGATCCAAAAGTCCCCTTCTAGTGACAACTCCCAAGGGTGGTTTCATGTAACTTTTACTGGCTTCTAGAGATATCATCCTCCTAGGTAATACATTGTGGCGATAGGAAATATCAGTGACAATGCACCACTAAAAGAGGAAAACTCTAGATGAGACTTCACTGTCATCAAGCGAGTTGGACACCCAACATGACCACAAATTGACCTCCACTCCTTATGGCTCACATAGACCCGGGTATAGGGCCTAATATCTCAATGTGTGTGCAAGGTGTAGGTGCCATGTGTATGTAGAAAAAATATTTCTAACTGTGAACGTAATCGATAAACAAACACACACCAAACACAACAACATGGCAAAGATTATATACAAATATGGACAAAACAAAAGATAAAAGGGAAAAAGGAAAATAAATAAAGAAGAAGTCATGATAAAAACATTACACACTGAGTGAATAGCCTAACTCTCTAACACGTCGTTCTCCAGTGGAGTCGACAACTATCGCAACCTACCCTTCGACGGGAGGGTGACGCAAGGCTCAAAGATGTATTTTCTCATGAGGAAAATGTGTGGAGTCGCCACCAACGTTTATTTGAGGGAAAATGTTAGAAAAACCAAAAAGACGAAGGTCTGCGAATTTTGAAAATGAGGGTTCGGGAGTTGTTTACACACGGGGAAGGTATTAACATCCTGCACGCCCGTCACAAGGGACGACAACCTTTAATCGAGTGTGCAAAACATGACTTCAAAATTATGTATTTTCCATTTTTTGTATTTTTTATGTATTTTCCCTTTTTATATTTTTTTTATTTTTTGGGGTAGACAAGGTGCCCTTGCTCCTACGTATCCTCGGGTGCGATGAGGAATTCAGACCTACACAGTTCTTTAAGTCTGAAAATTTGTGTATTACATTGATTTTATGTTTTTTGAAAGATTGATTTAATTATGAGCAAAATTCGTTTAAGGCGTTGGACCTTGAAACGATGTTTTAAACTTTGAAAAGCGGGGTGAGTCGTTAAGGCGTTGTTCAGAATCCTCTGCAAAAATGAAAATACAAAACTAGAGGTTTCATGAGGCTTCAAAATGTCGATGTTTCAAAATACACGAAAATACAAAAAAAAAGTCCCTACTACAAATATTACTCAAAAGGCCCTAAAATATAAGGTTAAAACCCTATACTACTAGGGTATCCTCAACTTGTAGGATAGAGTGCCCTTAATTTGTAGGATACTCTATAAACCTAAAATGACCAATATACAAGGCCCAAAAGAAGGAAAACCTATTCTAATATTTCCAAAGAAAAGTGGACCCAACCTTGATCCATAGGTTTAGAAATCTACCCTAAGGTTCATGAGAACCCTAGGGTCTTCTTTAGCCGCTCTAGCCCAATTCTCTTGGAGTATTCTATCCAATACCTTTGAGAGGTAGAATTTCATCATTGGAAGGGGTAGAGAGGTTCATAACTGAAGAAATAGAGAAAAAAACGTAGAAGGAGAAGGAGAAGGAGAAAAGTAAAGCTGAGGCGTTGGAGAATTGTGGTCGTGGATCAATTCCTTCGTCATTTCTCTTATCAGTCTTGTGCTCTGCGGAATGATTGGTTACTTTTTTCTTAAGGATCGAGTGTAATCTTTGTACCCTTATGTATCCCTCTTGATGTTATATATGTGTTAATCTTTTCTACTCATCTATGCATCAGTAATGTTAGAAAATGATTCATATATGTTAATCTTAATAGGATACTAAGGGTATGAGCGATGAAATCCAATCCTATGTTCCTTTTTTTATTAATTTAAGTCATTTCCATAATTTACTTATCTCCAACGTACTAAATTCCGTAATTTACGTATTTTCCGTTGTCCCCGTGATTCCGTTATTCTCCATATTTTTACTATTTCTTTTACTTTACCATCACAATTTCTGTATTTCCTTCTCAAGTTTCCTGCATCATTGTCAGGGATAGTTGCGCTAAGTCTCGAACTTGCCTACTAATTCTCGTAGGATATTCTTCCTATTTGTAATAGGTGGATATGAAGGATATATCTGACAAATAAACAAAACCAAATAAAAAAAATCAATTCACAACCAAACTTCTTTTTGTCAAATATCACTTAAGATCGCTTTAAGGTCCAATGCCTTAACGGTTATTTGTTTGCAATTAAAATAAATCTTTCAAAAACATAAAATCAATTCAACACACAAACATTTAGACTTAAAAAACTACGTAAGAGCAATGGCAACACCCTTGTCGATTTGGAAAAAAATATAATAATAAATAAAATACAAAAGAATTCACTGCTTTTGGGAAAATAAATAATTTTGAAGTCACATTTTTATTGCACACTCGATTAAAGGTTGTTGTTCTTTGTGACGGACGTGTGGGATGCTAGCACCTTCCGTATACGGAAACAACTCCTGAACCCCTTCTTTTCAAAATTTGCAATCCTTCTTTTTGGTTTTTCTAATGTTTCCCTCAAATAAGCATTGGTGGCGACTTCCACTCATTTTCTTCATAGAAGACAGATGGCGACTCCACTGGGAACTGACGTTTAGAGAGTCAAGTCATTTAATCAAGCGTGTGATTTCATCATGATTTGTTATATTTTTATTTTTTGTTTTCCCTTTTTCTTTAATGTGCTTTGCTTTCGTTCATTATTGTTCTCATTTCATTCTTTCATTTTGATCTTGCTTTCTTTATCCATTGCTATGATGTCAAATGCATATATGTGGCGGTGTTGTTTGCTTATTGCTTTATGGGTAGAAATGACTGTTATTGAATCCTAAGGTGGACGACACCTGTTGTACTTGTTTAGGAATTTTTATGATTGTTTTGTAGGCGGGGTTCGGTAGTTATTTAGGTTGCTCCATTCACACACTTCACCTACACCTTATCACACACTTTGAGATTATGGGCCCTATACCCAGGTCTAAGTGAGCCATTAGGGAGTGGAGGTCTAATGAGTGTCACTTTTGGACTCATCTGATTATCGTAAACCCTCATCTAGAGTTTCCCTCTCGAGTAGCGCATCACCGCTGGTAGGTCATCTACTACCACATATGTTGTTACAAAAGGGGATGCTAGCTCTAGATTTGTTTAAAGCTACCCATGCAAATTGTCATTGAAGGTGAACCCTTAGATCTATGTCGTTAGGCTGCCAAATTAGGGACATAGAGCTTTCTTGTTCTTTGTATTAAATTTTTCCTGCTCATACGCATTAGGTTCTCTTTCTTTGCATATAATGCATGTCGTATAAGTTAAGATTTTTGCATATCATAGTTAGTCATTCATGTCATATTCATTGCATATCTTATAGTCTCATGTTCGTATTATTCAATGCATTTTGTGCATCTTCCTCACATATATTGCTCATGCCTTGTATGCCCATATATTCTCATGATCATGCAACATTTATCCATGTGTCAAAAACATGGACATCTTTTTGCTTGATGGCGCACATCGGGTTAGCGAATGTTAGCTCATCACCTCTTAAAAAAAGGGGAGGGGAAGACCTTTTACAAATATTAAAAATGATGTGCACAATCAAGCGAGGAGTCTTTGTTCCTATCAAAGAGTTCATTAATCATAGCTCTGGCTCATTTATTGCAATCTTTCATTAAAATAAGAAAAGTAACCATTGTAATCAAAAGGAAAGATTGCGCTTTATGGCACCTTTACTAGATGCGTGCCAAGACGAAGATAATGAGTGAAATAGAAGAGGTGCATGAACAAATGAAGGTCGATATGAAGGCCATGAAGGAGCAAAGGATAACAATGATGGAGGCGATGATGGCTATAAGGAAGATAATGAAGGTTAACATTGTTGCAGTTGTTGCTACCAGTACTGCTACTAAGAGGGACACAACTCACCTGCCTATTTTTAAACAAGGAAGTCACCCAGTGATAGATGTGGAAGGTCAAGGAGGTGCGATGGGCGTAGCTTCATATGGGCCTCAGTACACCCAGAGCCACAATAGATCTATTTTTCCACCATATGGCCTGGCTCCTGTTAGTCGTCATTTACGACTAACTTTTGTATAGAAAAGTGTTATAAAATGTTTGTCTTTTCCATAATTTATGGTTCTTTTTGTAGGTTTGTACATATTTTTAGGTTTAGCTTAATTTTGTTCAGTAGAAATGCCCAGCATTGTGAATTTAATGTGTTTCAATTTCAATTTCAGGTAAAAAGGATGAAATTTGTGAAGGCTAGCAACTGGTGTCTCGCTAAGCGAGGCTTGTGCGCTTAGCAGAGTCACGCGCTAAGCGAGGCACTCAACCCGCTTAGCGAGTTGGGAGAATCTGAGAAGCATCTATGCGCTCAGCGCATCATCAGCTCACTCAGCGAGGCGTTTGTCTCTTTCTGTGCTAAGCGCGCCCAGTTCACTCAGCGGATATTCACTAACTCGCACTAAGCACGAACATTGCACTAAGCACGACTTCGAGGACATAAAGCCCTTTTTAAAGCCTGAAGTGAAGGAAAAGAGAGAGCTTGGCAAAAAGCGTGGATTAGAACGTAGAGAGCAAAACAGAGCAAGGAGGTCGAAAACCTCAGCTTTCAAGAGGATTTTAGGTTTAGGAGTAATTTCTAGGTTCCTAAAGGTGGAGGAGACATTCTCACCACTGTGTAATCTATTATTTTCTTCTTAAACCCTCATCTTGTAGCTGAAAGGTGCTGCCTTGTGATGGAAGGCTAAGTATCTCTGTTGGGAAATTCTGTTGGAACTTGATGTAAATTCTTAACTATCTATTTGAAGTTATTTTATGTGTTCATTGCTTCTATCTGCACTTAATTATTGCATGCTTTTGGTCTGATCACCCATTGGTGTGTAAAGTTAGGATTTTTAGAATTGGAAAATATATTAATCCTTAGAACTGGATAAAGCAGGGCTAGATAACTGCATTGCTAGGCATAGAGTGCAGGGTTTTAGTTTTTGATATGTTGTGATTTTAATGTTGTTCGATTAGGCTAAGTTCGACGAGACATCCGAGAATGAGGTTTAATTAGAATTAGTCCATTCACACGAGGAATCGGTGTTTGGTATTTTAGTCCTCAGCATAGAATACAGAAATAACATTAAATAGAGAAAAATATTTTAATTACATCAAGCGTTCAATAGAAGGACAAACATTTTAATCATCTGTTTTCTCTCCCGTTTTGATAAGGTTATTTGTAGTTCTTTTAGATTTACAACACATACATCTTTGATTTAAATCTGTTTACATGGCTTTATATCAATGTCTGCTTGTTGAATGAAACTTCACCAAATGACACAATTTCCCTGAGTTTGATACTCGATTTCTTACCGTTTTATTATTACTTTAACGATTCGGTACACTTTTTGATAAAGTTCGGGACTACCCTAGATCTCGAACAGCTCCCAACTATACACCACCTATGATTGTACCGGAGCCTGCCGAGAACATTACTAATCCTATCCCTGTTTGTACTAAGAATCATCCAACTCAACCCAATCAAACTCAAACCTATAACTCCAATTCTAGGGAGAAGGCCCAAAAAACTCTCGTTGACCACACGATAATTGGTTTTGGGCCCCATCCAGGATATACCTTTGAAGGGCATGCATTTTTTGGTGTCCCTGTGATGAACGCTCCTACAGCCTCTCAATAACACCCGTTATCACAACCCTTGCATTTCATGGGGGGAGAAAGGCCTTCCGCAATATTTAAGAAGGAAAAGATTAAGCATATGGAGGAGAGGCTACGTGCCAGCGAAGGAGGGGGAAGTTATGGTTTTGCCGACATGTCAGAGCTATGTTTAGTACCCGATGTGACTATTCTCTTGAAGTTCAAGGTTCCAGATTTTGATAAATACAAAGGGGTCGCTTGCCTTAAAAACCAACTAAGGATGTATTGTAGAAGGATGGGGGCTTATGCAAAGGATGAAAAGCTGCTGATGCATTTTTTTTAGGAAAGCCTAGCTAGGGCAGCTATTACCTGGTATACTAATTTGGAACCCTCTCAGATTCGCTTTTGTAGGGAAGAGCAATTCAAACAACACATGCATGAGGTTTACTAAGCTCTAGGTTGGGCAAGAATGATGTTAAGAGAAAAAAAAGTAGGAAGCAAATCTGCCAAATGCGAGCAAAGCAAAAGGAGACAAAAGATCTCCAAATTTTACAAGGAAGGCACAAAAGTGTAATAAGGATTAATGTATAAGACAAGTGAAGTAAAGCCAATCCCAAAAAGTTGAAATGAATAAAAGTACAAGCAAGACTCTCAAGGTTTTTACTCAATATAACCCTTAAACATTCTCTGAGCCTGTCTGATCCTTTCTTTCGTATCCCTCTTACCCTTGATCACATTACAAGCCTAATAAAGCCCATGTGGATCAAGGAATGACTAATTTTGTGTTTAATTTTGGATTCTGGAATGGAACCCGCACACGCTTGTGATTGTTAAAAAAATATAAAAATAAAATAAAAAACAATCCTCGAGGTTTTGCACTTGCACATTTGAGAAGAAAACTCATTCGACCAGGAGCTCGTGGAAAATGCCTAAAGACAATTGTGATAGTAGGGTACATCTGATGTTAGTTGCTCATGAAGACTCCTTAGGATTCCTTTTGAATCCAAAGGTGGCCTTTGTTATATAAATTCTTTTGGGATCATCCCATGTCATCAAGTTTTGACGGGATCGGCAGTCCCATGGCATAGCTCTATGATCTTAAATCATGAAAGTTTCACTTGGTCATATACCAAAGTGTAACAATCCATTTCCATCTTTCAATGGTGCACGCGTTCGGTCCCAAAGCCTTATATTTCCTTGTTGTGTAGAATAATTGAAGCTTTTAAACAAAAAGAAAGGGACGAACCCTAGGATCAATATTTCAGTTGATTGATTTAACGTAAAATGGCTCCATTGTCGTCATCCAAAATTGTCAAGTGATTAAGTCAAACAAAATATACACTTTGAGGGAGCCTTCGAAGGGATATGCAAAAGATAGGATGAGGTTGCATGAACTATCACATCTTTCAGAAAGAGGTAGTTAATCTGTGTTTTTCACTGTCATGAGCATTGCACAGTTTTCATGATTCAAAACCTTTTGAATTGCATTGCTAGATAGAAAGCCTACATTTATTGCATTTCAAGACAAAATTTGTACACCTTTGCATTCCAAAACTCATTCTCTATATCAAGCTATAAGTGCATAGATTTCTCTTTATATGCCAGTTTCCCAAATTCAATGTCCTATCTTTTGAGTTTGGGATGAGTGACCTTTTTAAAGAGTCAACCTCTTGCTTTCTTATACAGTTGAGCCCTTGGGTACTATTACCTATTGGCATGTTTCAACGTCCTTTGCTTTATGTTTTCACAAGACTCAACGTCCTCACCTTTATGTTTCATAGGACTCAACGTCCTTGCCTTTATGTTTCACAGGACTCAACGTCCTCTGCCTTTATATTTCACAGGACTCAACATCCTCCGACTTTATGTTTCCTTGGACTCAACATCCTCTGTCTTTATGTTTTCATAGGACTTAACATCCTCTGTCTTTATGTTTCCATAGGTCTCAACATCCTCTGTCTTTATGTTTCCAAATACTTTAATGTCTTCTATTTTTATGTTTTATATGACTTCAATGTCTTATGTTTTTATGCTTTTCAAAGACTTCAATGCCTTCCGTTTTTATGTTTTTTAAAGACTTCAATGTCTTCTGTTTTTATGATTTTCAAAGACTTCAATGTCTTCTATTTTTATGCTTCTCGGAGACTTCAATGTCTTTTATTTTTATGCTTTTCGGAGACTTCAATGTCTTTTGTTTTTATGCTTTTCAAAGACTTCAATGTCTTCTGTTTTATGCCTTCAAGACTTCAATGTCATCTATTATTATGATTTACAAGACTTCAATGTCTTCTGCTTTCATGATTTACAAGACTTCAATGTCTTATGTTTTTATGCTTTACAAGACTTTAATGTCTTCTATTTTTATGCTTTACAAGACTTCAATGTCTTCTACTTTCATGATTTACCAGACTTCAATGTCTTCTATTTTTATGCTTTACAAGACTTTAATGTCTTTTGTTTTTATGTTTTACAAGACTTCAACGTTTTCTATTTTTGTGATTTACAAGAATTCAATGTCTTTTGTTTTATGCCTTAGAAGACTTCATGTCTTCTGTTTTCTATGCTTTACATGACTTCAATGTCAATGTTCTCTACTTTTATGCCCTATAGGACTTCAAGGTCTTTTGTTTGGTATTATAAGACTTCAATGCACTTCTGTTTTATCAGTTTCACTATTTTGTTTTCTTTGGCGTGCGGCTTTGAATAGCAAGATCGCTCAAATGAAATTAGTGTCATTATTTTACTTATATTTTATTTTCAATAAAAGATAAGTAAAAGAGGGGCAACTATCAAATCTTAATTTCATCCGGGTATAATGCTTTTATCATTTTGGTATGGTGTTTTAATCACTACTAATCAAATTGTGGTGTTTGACACCGGTACAGCGTAAGACCAAGGGGTCGCTTAGGATTTTGATGGTTGTTTGTTAGATCTAAAAACAAAGCCACAAAGAAGGGTAAAATGGTCATTTCATAGATTTTTCTAACCCTAAATTCGCCCGGGCTAGCATCCAGCTCGCTCGGGCTAAGAGAAAACTTCATCCCTAAGAAAACTTCACCAAATGGCTTTTTCTATTAATAACCATGCAGGGGAATGGGTAGAGAGGTTCAGAATTGAAGAAATAGAGAAAAAAACACAAAAGGAGATGGAGAAGGAGAAAAGTAAAGCCGAGGCGCTGGAGAATTGTGACCGTTGATCACTTCCTTCATCATTTCTCTTATTAGTCTTGTGCTCTGCGCGATGATTGGTTAGTTTTTTCTTAAGGATCGGGTGTAATCTTTGTAGTCTTATGTATCCCTCTTGATATTATATATGTGTTAATATTTTCTACTCATTTATACATCAGTAATGTTAGAAAACGATTTATATATGTTAATCTTATTAGGATACTAAGGGTATGAGCGATGAAATCCAATCCTATGTTCCTTTTTTATTAATTTAAGTCGTTTCCATAATTTACATATTTCCGACATACTAAATTCCATAAGTTACGTATTTTCCATTGTCCTCGTGGTTTCGTTATTCTCTGTATTTTTACTATTTCTTTTACTTTACCATCACAATTTCCGTATTTCCTTCTCAAGTTTCTTGCATCATTGTTGGGGATAGTCGCGCTAAGTCTCAAACTTGCCTAGTAAATCTCCTAGGGCACTTTGTTTTCGTAGTGCACGACGCTGGGTCCTGGACTCGCCTTGTGCGCTATAGGATATTCTCCCTATTCGTAATAGGTGGATACGAACGATATCCGACCAATAAACAAAACCAAATAAAAAAATTAATTCACAACCAAACTTCTTTTCGTCAAATATCACTTGAGATCGTTTCAAGGTCCAATGCCTTAACGACTCCCTTCGCTTTTCAAAATTTAAATTGACGTTTCAAGGTCCAATGCCTTAACGGCTCTTTGTTTGCAATTAAAATAAATATTTCAAAAACATAAAATCAATTCAACATACAAACATTCAGACTTAAAAAACTACGTAGGTTTGATTTCCTTATTGCACCTGGGGATACATAGGAGCAAGGACAACACCCTTGTTGATTAAAAATAATAATAATAATAAATAAATACAAAAGAATTCACTACTCTTGGAAAAATAAATAATTTGGAAGTCACGTTTTTACTGCGCACTCGATTAAAGGTTGTCGTTCTTTGTGACGGGCGCATGGGGTGTTAGCACCTTTCCTATGTGTAAACAACTCCTGAACCCCTTCTTTTCAAAATTCGCAGATATTCTTTTTGGCTTTTCTAACGTTTCCTCAAATAAGCGTTGGTGACAACTCCCACTCGTTTTCTTCATAGAAGACAAATTTCTCTTTATTTTCTAAATCGTCGTCCCGTCGTTACGTAGGTTGCGACATATATGCATTAATCTTTTCTACTATTGGTAATTTCATTCTACTCATAATTCTTGATTCTATTTGATCACTAGTGTCATGAAATTGGATTTTAAGTGAGACTAAAAAGTAATCTTAGAATTTGAACCGAATGATTTTACTTTCACGATACGTTGCTAGGAATAGAACATAACATTTTGATTTCAAAAAGTACGAGAATATAATTGTAATGCTAGGATATTTACTGCATATACGAAAGGTCGATATTTAGTAAATATTCTTGGGTTCCAAGTGCGAGGAATCGACTTGGGATAACTATGTGTGCATCAGTAATGTTAGAAAATGATTTATATATGTTAATCTTATTGGGATACTAAGGGTATGAACAATGAAATTCAATCCTATGTTTTCTTAAATTAATTCAAGTCGTTATTATTATTTTTGTAATTTACGTATTTTCGATGCACTAAATTTCGTTATTTCCGTTTTTTTTCGTAAATACGTTATTTTTACTTTTCTTTTACTTAAAGTTGTTTTTAGTTAATCAAACCAAAACCAATAACATTCGATTAAATTTGTATATAACTATTAAACTAATAACTTTTATCCGAATGAATTAAGTAAACTCGAGTCTCTATGGAGACGAACTTTTTATAAATGTGAAACCTACAACAACAATTTGTACACTTGCCAAAAGTCTTAACAGAGACGCCAATTAGTAAATGACATAAGATCACATGTAATAGGTGACATGATCATTCCAAATTACACAAAATGGATATGGCATGGGAAATTGTCAGACATGCCTACAGTGTCTCACCCTGAGCCGGTTGATGTAGACATGGGACATCGTATAGAAGACATGATTTGCGATCTTGGGCAAGACAATTTTCTGCAAGCACATTCCTCTTTGTATGAGAAAATAGAAAATAATTCAAAGAAGCCTTTGTATTTCGAGTGCAAAGATTTCACAAGGTTGTCAATGGTATTAGCTTTGGTCAACTTGAAGGCATGATTTGGGTGGAGTGACAAGAGCTTCAATGAATTGCTTGTGTTATTGAAAAAATATGCTTCCTAAAGAATACACATTGCTAAAGAAACACTACGAGGCGAAGAAGATTTTATGTCCAGTTGGAATGGAGTAACAAAAAATCCATGCATGCCCTAATGATTGCATTTTGTACAAAAATGAATTTGCAAAAATGCGTATGTGTCCCACATATGGGGTATCACAGTACAAAGTGAAGGATGATGAATGTAGTGATGAAGCAACCACAAACGACAGTCGTCCAACAAATGTGTGCATTCCAATAATACCAAGGTTTAAGAGATTGTTTGCTAATGGACATGATGTAGAAAACCTTACATGGCATGCAGATGGCAAAAAAGTGATGGACTACTCTAACATCCGGCTAATTCTTCACAATGGAAAACAATCAATCGTTTGTATCCATATTTTGGGGAGGAGCCAATAAACCTAAGGCTTGGTCTTGCTTCGAATGGAATGAATCCTTTTGGTAACTTAAGCACTAACCATTGCTCATGGCCTGTTTTGCTGGTGATTTACAACCTCCCTCATTGGTTGTTGTTAGTCATTATTTACGACTAACTTTTGTATTGAATAGTTTCATTAAATTAACATCTTCCCCCCAATTTATGGTTCTTTTTGTATGAATTGTACATATTTTTATGTTTAGTTTGATTTTATTCAATAGATACTCCCATTTTGTGAATTAATGTTGATATCACTTTAGTTTCAGGCCAAAAGAAGAGAAGGTCTAATAGCTGGTGTCTCGCTAAGCGAGGCATATGCGCTTAGCGAGTGACATCCGCAAAGCGAGGCACTCAGCTTGCTTAACGCGTTGGGAAACCCTAGAAGAGGATCAGTCACATATGCCCGCGCCTAGGGCGCCACCAGCTTGCCCAGCGAGTCATTTGTTCATTCTCACGCTCAGCGCGCCCAGCTTGCTAAGCCAGAATTCACTAACTCACGCAAGCTCGCTAAGCGAGCCTTTAGAATCTGAAACGCCAATGAGCCTTTAAAACATTGAAGAGGGTGTAGAAAAAGAGAGAGTAAAAAAACAGAGCAAGAGGGGAAGCTAGAATGACAGAGCCTCAGCCTCTAAGAGAGTTTAGGTTAGAGGAGTGATTTTAGGGTTCTAGAGGTTGGAGGAGACATCCTCAACCATTTGTAGCCTTTATCTTTCCTCAAAATCTATCCTTTGTCCTGAAAGTTTATAACTTGTAATGGAAGGCTAAATCTCTTGTTGGGGAGTTCTGCTGAACCTTTGATGTAATATTCTCTTACTATCTATTTAAAGTTGTTTTTATGTGTTCATTGCTTCTATCTGTACTTATTTCTGTATGCTTGTGGCTTGATCACCCATTTGTATGCATAGTTAGGATTTTTAGAACTGGGAAGTGCTTTAAAGCCTTAGAACTTGATAGAGCAGGCTAGAGAACTGTATGTCTGGGGACAGAGTGTAATGATTTAGTTTCTATTATGTTGTAATCTTAATGCGACTCGTTTAGACTAAGTTTGTTGAGGGATCAAGGACGAAGTTTAGATAGAGTTAGGCCCATTCACTCGAGGGATCTTGGTTTGGGTAATTTATTGTCAACATAAGAACACTAAGACAACGTTAAATAGAGAAAAATATTTAGCAACATCAAAGTAAGTTCAGTAGAATAACCCAACGCTTTCACTTGATTGTTTTACTTTTCAACTTTTAGATATTTTAATCCGTAGTTAATTAGACTTTTAGACAAAAACCTTACTCAATATTTACTTGCTTTATACAAATATTTGCTCATTGAACATATATTTTCTGAATGAAACAAGTTCCTTGTGATTCGATACTCAGTTCTTACCATTTTATATTACTTGTGCGACTCAGTACACTTGCTGATTAGCATCGTGGATTATTATCGAAAAAGATTATTCCCGAACAAGTTTTTGTCGCAAAACAGTTGTGCATAAAGCAAAAGTACATTATGCTTTGTATGATGATAACAGGTTCAAGGCAGCCAGGGAATGATATTGATGTGTATCTGACTCATTGATTGAAGACTTGAGAAAATTGTGGGCAGATAGGATTGATGTGTGGGATGGGAATCTGCAGCAGACCTTCAAGTTGCGTGCAATGGTATTTTTGTACCATTAATCATTTTCTAGCATATGGGAATTTGAGTGGATACAGTGTCAAAGGACATCACACATGTCCTATCCGAGAGAAAAAATATGAGCTTCATCCAATTGAAACATGGAAAGAAGACAGTATATATCAGACACTGAAGATTTCTCAAACCTTATTACCTGTATCGATGATTGAAGAAAGCTTTTAATGGAAATCAAGAAAATGAAAGTGTGCCAAAATCATTAGTTGGAAAGAAGTTTATGATCAGGTGAAGGACATCGTAACTATCTTTGGGAAGACCCAAAATAAGTCATCATTTGAGACAAACATATGAAAGAAAAGGTCAATATTCTTTGATCTTCCATACTAGTCCAATCTTGATGTTAGACATTGTATAGATGTCATGCATATGGAGAAAAATAATTGTGATAGTTTAATTGACACCCTTCTAAACATTAAAGGCGAGACAAAGGATGCTTTGAAGTGTCATCAAGACTTGGTTGACATAGGTATACAAGAGCAGTTGCATTCGGTATCACAAGGTCGGCGAACGTATCTGCCCCCAACATGTCACACAATGTCAACAGAAGAGAAGATAAGTTTTTGTGAATGTCTGCAAAGTCTAAAAGTCTCACAAGGATACTCTTCAAATATCAAGAGCCTTGTATCCGTCAATGATCTGAAATTGGTTGGTTTGAAGTCTCATGATTATCATGTGTTAACACAACAATTATTGGCTTGTGTGAGCTGAGTAGGGGTTCACGAAATCTGGAATCTGGCATGGGACTGTAGAGAGAAAATATGTTTGAGGTCTCAATGTTCTTTCTTGAAAGTCTCAATCTCACCCCTCAACAAGACTACAATGCAACTAAGGAAGAAAAATAATAAAGGTGTGTCATAAAATGAGTAAGAAGAACTAAACAATAATTCCTCACGATTTGATAGACAACCTATACCTAACTTGGATAAAATTTTGAGCAAAACACTACAAAAAAGAATTGAGGTAAAATGAATCAAAATCTCTCTGATAAGATAAAATCAACTTAAACTTATACACTCATGAAAAAAGAAATGTAATTGATATTATCTCCTTAATTCATTTTATTTTGTTCTCCGATAAGGACTTGTTGAGGAGCTATCCAATCTGTCTCTTATTTTTTAAAAAAATGCAAAATCTCAAAGCTCCACTTTCCTATGTTATGGGTGTGAAAGAAATAATACACCAAAAAAAATTTACATAATTCATAGAACTCATACTTCTTACACTTTATTTCAATCTTTAAAAAAATATTCTATTTCTCTTCTATGTATTAATCTAATCTAAACCAAACATATCCTAAATCCATGAACAAAAGCGAAAAACTAATCAAGAAATTATGGACAAGCTATAGCCACTTGGCATGAATAGATCAACTTGAATGAGATTGCAATTGTACTAATCCAACTAATCCACAACCAGATCCTAATTCAGCAAAGCATCCCTGAGTCAACAAAATCCTCTAGAACCTTCTCCAATACAATTCCACTATCCCACATCATTGCTCCATTAGTCCAGGTGCCCCCTAGATCAAAAGTCCAAAATGCCCTGAATTCAACAATAGCCAATTAATGGTATGATGGTCATTTTACCAGTAAATCTTAAAACTAAAAACCAACTATTAGAAAAGACCTAAGCTATAGTAGAAGCTAGAGCACTAATGTGAATTATCTATGTCAACAACAGAACCATTACACATAAATAATAAAAAAAAAACAAGAATAGAATCACAAGTCTATATCCCTCAACCACCAAAGCATGCACAAACCAATCAAATACAGCAACAAACATTATAGTTAATCACTAATTTAATGAATAAGTAAGCTTTAACTAATGCAATGAGCAAGATAGCGTACCAAAGTGGAAGGGGATTGAAGAATGGAGAGAGAGTGGCCACAAGAGTCGAGTGAGAGTTGCAAGGAAGCTTGAGAGACAAAGGCTTTGGGTTTGGAAAGTGTGGGTTCCTAAACACCCCAAAGTAGCATCGTCTCCTCTGCAACAGATTCCTCATCACCAACCACCAACCGGACCTCACCACCGTAAGAACCCAACTTCACCATTTGCACCACTGCTTCTTCTTCCTCTTCTTCATTGTTGTTGGCCATGGTGTGGTCATTGTGGTATGGTGTCCTGTCACTCTCTGTTTAGGATTCAATTGGGTTTTGTTATGCCCTTGTTAGGTGTTTTGGGGCATTGAAATAATGCCCTTTGTTAATAGTATTGGCAATTGCTTTATGCATCCCAATTTTTGCTTGGTGCACCTCCAAATTTTTTAATGTCCCAGTCTTACCCTTTTCCCCTCTCTTCTTGCTCACTCTCTTCTTTTATCCATCTCCTCTTCATCGTATCACACTTTCTCATGGTGGCGATGAGTCTAAGCCTAAGGCCGGCATAGCGTAGGAGCTTGACAAAAGTTTGATGGTCGTCAACGAGAGAGAAGGTTGTGGAAGGGAGACACACAACTACGAAGGAGTCAAAGAGCATGGCCATATTGAAATGAAAGCTAAGATCGAATTCAGGAATCACAATTCCAAATTTAGTGATTTGGGATACATTTGTTTTTTGGATTACTCAATCCATAATGCATACAAAGCCATTTTAGATTGAGTAATCCAGAATACAAATATATTCCAAATTACTCAATCCAGAATGAAACCATACTTTGAACCTGAATTTGAAGTGTGAGGAGGTTGTGCTAGTGATGTAGAGGCACGAAGGAAAGGATTCGTGATGGTAGCGAGAAGGTGAGATGAAGTAAAGAGGAAGATAGAGAGAAGAAGAGAGTGAGCGAGGAGAGAAGAGTAGGGTGAGGACTTTACAAATTTTGGGGGGTGCACCAAGCACACAACTGGGTGTATAAAGTAATTGTTCCAATCACCCATGGACTTAAGGATTGGAAAAATGTGATATACTTTGTCTTAATGATAAAATAGGATTTGATTGGAGTAATTTTTTATTTTAGGTTTGTTTTACTAATTAAAAATCCACTCAAATTTGGTTGAATCTGAATGGAAAGTAAATATTAATGTGAAATGATAATAATATATCATCTCTTTTATTTTTTTGTCTAGATCAAATGTATTATTTATGGAAAGTTTTTGTTTGAGCCAAAATTTTTTTTCTCACAATTATATAATTGTGACTCAAATTTGAAATAACTGATTAAGCTAGAATAATCTCATCCAAGTTTATTCATATGTTGGATGGTATACACTATTTTAACCACACTCTTTATTATTAACTAAAATTTATTAAAACTTGTAAGAATAGTGGGACTTACTTTTAATTTAATGAGTTTTATTTATATTTTTTTAATATAAAATTTTAATAATTTTTATATTAAAAATTTTAATGTAATTTTTTTAATAATTTAATGTAGAGCATGTCAAAATGGTGCTGAGACGCTTGTTCATATGTTCTTTGGTTGTAAAAAATCGTGCAGGTTTGGTATCTTTGTTTCAAGGCCTAAATGGGAATTATCTTTTAATTTAAACTTATGTATCCATCATACAACAAATTGTAGGGCATTTTATCAATCATCAGAGATAAGTTGATTTGCGTTCTTCTACTTTTCAGCACTCAGCTTTCTGTTGCAACTTTTCTTTGATGTCTTTCATTTCATTTATAGTTTTTTTTTTTGGTTTGACTTTCCTTTCCATACCTATTTTTCAACGGTCAACACATCCTAGAATAACACAAAAGCCTGAAGCTGACTAGTTGAGGATTTGAGTCCATTCGTTAGTAGTTAGTACAGCGGCATAAATAATAGGTAATCATTATATTTGCAAAATCCACCAATTCATTGTTTGCATACCTAATTTACTTCCGTGACAACAGCCTAAAATACAAGTAAAAAAATTATGTAATATCAAAAGTTTATATTTAAAAGACCAGCTATACATTAATATCTCTTAATTTTAAAGATTTCATCAATATTTTTTATTTATCTCTATTTTTATTTTTTTTCTATCATATCATAAATCTTATCATATTTATAATTTTTTTTCTCTCACTAAATGTTAGATAATATTGTGAGTGTCCATGAAACATTTTCCTAGTCCAATAAGTTGAAGCCTTATTATTACAAAGAAGAATAATCTTATTGTGTGTGCTTTTTTTATTTGTAAGAGGATAAAGAAGTTTTTTTTTTAGGCCCAAATTAAAGTTGCAAGATTAGTAAAAATCAAGAATTAAAATGACCAAAATTATAGGTTTTATTAAAAGTTGTCTTTTTGTGTTAAACATAATAAAAAGTGATCTTATTCAGTTATTTGGTGTAAAAATATTTGATGCAAAAAATATTACTAAAATTTAACAATCATAGTGGGATAGGAATCACAACTCAAGTATTTGGCTTCATATTTTTGTTAGAGTCAATAATTATTTTTGTGAATGATCAAACTCAAATAATATCTAAATAATTTAATTTTCATTTTAATATATCAATCACTTGTACTTATCACTTGACTCCTAAAATACTTTTTAGATAAAAGTATTTAAATATAAGCTACATTATATTGAATTAACTTTTAACCAAAATAAAAACCATCTAAAAATTAGGTTCACAAATACTCACATAAACATACTAACAAAATGCAATAAAAAATTTCTCTTTTCTCTTTTTAGGAATGAACAATTTACTACTAATTAGCATCTAGCGTAGCTTTTTTTTTCCCCAATGATTCAGCCCAAACATATTTCGTAGTGAATTTTGAATTATTTTAATTTTTAACAAAATATTTATTTCTTGGAATATTTATATAAATATTATGATTATAAATTATTTTAAACATAAAATAAAATAAGCTTAATTGTCATACATTATCGATCAATTAAAAATTATCTTTCGAATAACATAAGTATAAAATTAAAAAAAAAATCATGATGTATGCCAATCTGATTAAATCACAGCGTAAAAAACTATTTACATTGTTTATATATTTTAATTAATTTCAAATAAAATTATCTAAATACACTTTCATACTCGGAAATAGTTAGAATAAAATAATATAATGAAGTTTATCCACCCCACTAAGCAGATATATGAGCACGTAGTTTATGATATTTTTATCAGTTGTTTCCAAGTTTGCAACCATCCCAGAATTCAGAGTCAATGCAATTTGGTCGTAAAGAGTATTACCAGTCAAGATCCAACATATATGAACAATTATTTAATGGCATATATTCTACACCGCACGTAGTTCCAACCTTATACAACTGAATTCAGCTGTCATCAACGATTGTCCACTGAAAAAAATTTCAATTTGGATTCTCTAGAGTGAGCATCGCACTACATAGATTTTTTCCCCCTCAAAATTATAACATTTGATTAAAAAATAAACCGTTAATAGCAAGATACAATACAACAAAGTCTATGCACCAAACTCGTCTAAACTTTTTGTAAAAAAAAAAAAAACAACAAAATTCAACACAATTATAGATAGCTATATTCTTTAATATTTGTTCATAGGAATTAGATTTGTAATCGCATATAAAAAAATATTTTCTTAGGCAGAGATGAAATTCACTTTCATAATATCTGTATCACAATAGAATTGATATCAATAGGAATACTTTGACATAGAAAAATGAAAAAAAAAAAAAAAACAAGTGATAAAATATCTATACATGAATATATATAAAAACTTTGTTGATATTATTTAATTTCTTTGGTGTACAATAATGATAAAAATAAGATTTGAACCTTAAACTTTATGCAAACTATCCAAATCTTTTTTTAATAAATCAACCTTTATAATAGTTTATTAATATTTTTTTTTATCTATAAGAATTAAATACGGTGTCAAGAATTTATAACACTTGCATCTCTGGAAATTAGATTCCCATATTACTTTAGTTATAACTCTACATTTTATTTTCTAAATTATATTAATTACATTGATTATAACACCACATTTAACCTATTATATTCTATACAACAATCCTGTGACAACTAATTAACCCACATTTCATTTTCAACACAAAATCCATTGCCTCAAATTGCTGAGAACCTATTTCCCCATCCTAAAATCCTATGTGCTAGAATTTTCACTAACTTGGCATCCTAGGGAATCCAATTTGTTAGTCATTCACTATGATCAGCAACATTCAATCTAGTTTCCTTTTCTGAACTCTTGAGAAGGGGAATAGCATCATAGTAGTGGCCAAATTTCTTCTGATCTCCATAAGCAAATGGTTCTCCTAAGCTTTTCAATATTTGTAGTGCCTCCCTCATGGAAGGCCTACTAGCAGGCAGTGTAGCAGTGCACAAGACCCCAAGTTTGAAAACAGTGCACATTTCATCTGAGTAAATGGCTTCCATGACATCTTTGTCTAGCAATTCTTCAACATTACCTCCAATAAGAACGTGACGCCAAGCCCATTCGGAAAGAGATGAGTGTTGGTCTCCATAATTTGCTTCCTTACCAGTTGTCAGTTCCAATAGGACTACCCCAAAGCTAAACACATCAATCTTTTCACTAACTCGTGTTGTTTGAACATATTCTGCAATTCAAATATGAAGAATCACATTGAGAACAAACTTGTATGCCCTTGGAGAAAAAGGAGTAAACCTCTAGTTCATGCTAAGATTATAAGTATCGCTGTGTCAGTCACTTTAGTTTCTAGCTTTACAAAACCTTCACTTTAGTCTTGAGTTTGCAAAGACAGACTAAAGTGAAAATTTTGTCAAGTCATGAACCAAATATTTCAATCTTATAATTTTAGGGACTAAAACAATGGTTTACAGGCACACACAGAATATAACTAAGCTAGAGCAATATATAATTTGTTAGTTAGGAAGCAAAAAGATTAAGCAAAAGCAAATAAAATTAGGAAACAAAAAAAATTGGCATGTCACTCACCTGGAGCAATATAGCCAAATGAGCCAATCACAGATGACATAGTGTTAAGTTCCCCTGGCTTGATTAACATCTTAGCTAGTCCAAAATCAGCAACTTTTGCATTGAATTGAGTATCCAAAAGGATGTTGCTTGCTTTTATATCTCTATGAACAACAGGTGGTGAACAGTCATGGTGCATGTAGCTCAAACCTTGAGCAATTCCAATGGCTATTTTCAACCTCTTTGGCCAATCAAGGACCACTTTACTGACTGAACCTGACTGAACCTTCTTATGCAGCCAGTTATCTAGGCTGTGATTTTCCAGATACTCATACACAAGGAGCATAGAATCCTCGTTAGAGATACAACACATCAACCTCACAATGTTGGTATGACGAATATTGCTCAGTATTCTAACTTCTGCACGGAAAGAATTCTCGAGCTTCTTGTCTAACTTTTTGTTATTCCAAATCTTTTTCACAGCAACACAGCCTGAACCAACATCAATGCGGTATACTATACCATATCCACCACTACCAATAATGTTTTGTTCTGTCATTGATGAGACAATGCTTGATTCTGTGAAATTAAGCCTCTCAAAGGAAATGAGCTTCCATGAGTTAACCAATCCTTGCTTTCTTTTTCTGTGAAATCTAATAAACAAGAGTGATGCCAAAAGGGCCAGTAACAAGGCTACTACCACCAAACTTATAACCAAACCAAAAGACCAAGATGAGCCTTTGTTTGTTCTTTGAAGGCCAGAATTGCATAAGGTAAGGTTCAGTGCTGGTGTATCAGCACAAAGACCAGAATTGCCCAAAAAGCTACTAGCAAACACAGAATTTTCAAATTCACTTGGAATCCTCCCAGTCAAATGATTAAAAGACAAATTGAGATTGGTGAGTCTAGGGGGTAGAGAAGGAACTAGGCCAGAGAATTCATTTTCTGATAGATCAAGTTGACTAAGGGCAGGTAACTGACCAATTGCATTAGGGATTTGTCCAGAGAGTTGGTTTTGGCTCAAATTTAGAGTTACTAAGGATTTCCATGATATTATATCTGATGGAAGTGCCCCACTGAGTTGGTTCTGATCAAGCAACAAGGTTGTTAACTTAGGAAGAGCCGTTAGCTTCCATGGAATACTTCCATTAAAATTGTTCTTACTTGCATCAAACACTACCAAATTAGTCCATGATGATACTCCACTTGGAATTCCACCAGAAAATTGGTTGTAACTTATCTCAAACCTTGAAATATTCCAAGATAGCCTTTCAGGAAGCACACCAGTGAACTTGTTACGGCTCACCATGAAATTTGTCAAATTGAAAGATGTCCAAAGACCACTAGGAATGTTACCAGAAAACTCATTGTTGTGAACTTTCAAATCCAGTAAACCACTGCAATTTCCTAGTAATTCTGGCAACTCACCACTCAGATTATTGTCATAAACAGACAAGCTAAGTAACATCCCATGATAGCACAAATTCTCTGGTAACTTCCCAGTGAAACCATTAGATGCAATCATAAAGGTTTGAAGCTTTGAGTAACGGCCAAAATCAGGAGGAAGAGTACCTGATAAATTGTTGAAAAACACGCGAAAATCTTTGAGAGCTGGAAGATTGCCAAAGCTTTCTGGTATCACACCTGACAAGCCATTCAAGGACAAACTCAACCATGATAACTGTTGGAGCTTTCCAAAAGCATCAGGTATTTTCCCTGTAAGATTGTTCCTTGCAAGATCAAGATAGACCAAGTTCAATGCCTCAACCACACTTGGTATCTCCCCAGAGAGACTATTTGCATAAAGAAGGAGTGAGGTCAGATTCTTCAGCAAGAACAAACCATTTGGAATTCCTCCAGCTAAGCTATTATTTGACATATCCAGCATCTCCAAGGTCACCATATCTCCAATGTTCTTTGGGATTTCCCCAACCAAATTGGTTCCATACAGATAAAACACCTTCAATTTGTTGAACTTGGTCAAGTTCCAAGGCAACTTCCATTCAGGAAACAAGAAGTTAGAGGACAAGTCCAGGTACTCAAGGTTGGACAAGCCATCAATCTCAGCAGCAACAGTGCCATTCAATAGGCAATACTGAAGCTTAAGTTGTCTCAATTGCTTCAACTTTGCAATACTAGAAGGAACATCACCATGGAAGTTGGTGGAGCCAAGGTTGAGATATTGCAAATTAGCACCCAATTTGTCAATGTCATGAGGAACCTTGCCATCAAAGTTGTTCCTTGAGAGGTCTAGGTACTCCAACTTGGAGCAGTTGTAGAGGGATGTGGGGAATTCACCAGGGATGAAGTTGAAGCTGAAGTCAAGGTGTGTGAGGTTGGTGAGGCCACAGATGAAGGTTGGTATTGTTCTGTTGATGTTGGATTGGGAGAGAGTGAGGGAAGTGACTGAGTTTGTGGTGCATGTGATCTCTGACCAAGAACAGTGAGAGGAAGTTGAATTCCAGTGGGAGAGGAATGGAGGGTCTTGGAGGTATTGCTTTATGTTAAGCAAAACTGCATGTTCTTGATCATACAAAGATTGTGAGCTTGTGTGACCAAGCAAGAAGAACAAGAGAAGAAAAATGCGACATGGAAATTTCTTACATGATTGAGCTATTGGCATTGCCATCTAGTGTGTGCAGAGAGAGAGAGAGAGGGGAATTTTCTGGGTTTGCAGTGTAAGTATGTTAATGTGCTGCAAAGTGCAAAGAGAGGAGAAGGATGATTTTGGTCAGCACTGTTGTGATGAACTTTGAATGTGTACACGGAAAAGTCAAAAATGGTTGGCTTGCTTTGAGACAATTCACACGTTACTGTACCTTATGGGTTATTTTTACAATTTTTTTGCCATATTATTATATTTTGAATTCTAATAAGGAATAACTTAAGGATATAAGTTGAAAACTCAATATCAAATAAACATGTTGTTTAATTATATGCTCCGATCTTACTGTCAAAAAAAGGTATATGTGTCCGGAGGGTCGGACTCTGATCTATAATAATGAAAGTGTGCAACATTTGCCCATGGCTCTAATTAAGAGATATCTGAATACCCCCAAAAAAAGAATATTATTTGAAAATGATGAATAATTATTTTTAAAAAAATGTTAAAAGTAAATAAAAAATTTGATGATAGTATACTATTTATAATGTTTTTTTTTAAAAAAAAAGAGCTTCGTATTTTTAATAAAAAGTTATTATTTTTATTTTTGTCTAAAACAATGCCTTATGTTATTTGTTAATAATTTAATTATCTATTAAGAAAAAAAATTAGAAAATTAATGTGTCATTCTAATATAAGTTTTATCAAATTTATTATTTAGTGTCACCAAGATAACGTCCTAATTTTATAAACTTTCAGTTAAAAAATTATAAACTTTGGGGAAATTAATTTAATAGTAATAAAATTATAAACTTTGGGGAAATTCATTTAATAGTAATAAAATTATAAGAAGCTTCTACGTAATAGTTATATATGATGTCAAAGTAGCAAGAACAACTTTCGATGATGGTGACGTTGACAAGAACCATCAGGTGTGAAACACAAGTCGATAATTACCAATAAAATAAAAAAAAATAATGGTATTTGTAGTCCTTAAAAAATAAGTTAATTTTGATTTTATTTTTCAATTTTTAAAATTATTGATTTTATTTTTTTATATTTTCAAATCATTAATTTATGTGCATTGTTAATATAATTTGTTTGGATAAATAATTATTTTAATATTAAATCAGTTTGATATTTTAAGTTGATAACAAATGATAATTTAGTTCTTTGAATTTGAATGATAGAAAATTTTGATTTAATCTTTAAATATATAAAAAAAATTACAATAATTTAAAATTAAGTTATATGTCGTATTTTAAGTGATTAATTTAATATTAAGTTATATTTTTTTAAAAGATGAATTTAATAATCTCATAATTATTTGTATAACATAAATAATATGACATTCATATCATTAACATCTGACATCCACACGAGTGTTATCCTACAAATTTTGCATCCATCACTTTTTTTTGGTAAAGGTTTTAGGTTTTTTGGTACAGGTTGCATGCTTCACTTTGAGTGCTATCCAATATTATGAAATAGATTAAACAGATTAACTATAAAATATTTAAAATACTTTTTTTTAATAAATCTTTCATAAATAACTTTACATGTGTGAAAACTAAATAAAGAAAAATTCACATTAAATTTCTCTAAAACTTTGCCGTAGACCTAGTAATTTCTAGAATTTTTTGTCATCTCTGACAATTTCATAACCTGGCTTCCTCAATGAAAAAGATATTAAGAAAAATGATTTCTTCTTTCAATAATTTAGTTTATCTATTCACCTTGCTTACGAAATTAGCTTCAAGGTTCCAATATCCCCATTAATAAATTTAGGTTAGCCACCGCACGCACAAAACTTTGAATCAAATCCAGCAGACACCAGTAATAGTTCATACGTCACATTATTATTAGGTTATATTACTCTCACACTTTATAAGTTTTAATATTTCTGTTTATATATTTTTTTAAAATTTTCAATGTATATAATTACATTAAAAATTAGGAGAATACTGTATTAAAATAATATATGGTATTATATTATTATTTAAAGTAATAACAGGTTTGTATATATAAAATTAAAAAATGAAAAATATTAAGTAAAATTTGTTAAATCTCAAAAAGTATAAATATAATTTGCCCTTATAATTATCATAATATGATAATCTAGATATCAAAGAACATAGAATTGTTTTAATTATTATTATTTCAAGTTTCTTTTGGCGTTTGGATTGCGTGATGAAATTGTTGGCATCTAGAATGTGACAAATGCTTTCATCTAACACGAAGAGAACATGATAACGGATCGAATAAAAATACTTTGTTTTCCTAAATTGTTTAACACTTGTACAATCAAAATTATTTATATCTAAAAAGGATCGTAAGAACACAACAAAGATTACACAGTAAATAATAAATATAAGAATTTAACATGGTTTGACATTTTTTAGTCTACGTCCATGGAACCGTCTCAAAAATATTTCTTTATTACAAAAATAATTACAAGATTGTAACTCATTTTAAATAGTGTATCACTCCATCGAGTATCTCACTCAATGGTTACAAGAAATGATAACATTTTCACACAAAGACATCTTTCTTTCAACAAAGTGACTTTATTTCACAATCTTTCTTCTCACACACTCTCTTCATGTATGTCTTTTCCACTATTTCTTTTCTCAATTTATAGTGAAAATTATCACTAACTATAATAAATAATTTTTCTTGGAAGTTGAAACAAAAACAACTTTTAATGCATCTATTCAAATAAGTTTCATCTAGTAAAATGTAATCTTTTACTTTACATTTAAGCAACCTAAATCTTAATGATAAAAATTCAATTCTCAATATGCATTAAATGTACCTTATCTTTTGGCTTGGAAATCTACAATTATCCCCCTCAAGCCAAAAGAGAAATATCTTTCGATTAATTTAAAAGTGAACAAATTTCCCCTCCAATGAAAGTATCTCCTAACACTTCTACAACATTAGAAAACTTCACTTTCTTCTTCACTTTGCTATCATGGTTTCTCTTTAAGGCTTGTCCATCCAAATATCAAAGGTTACCTTTATTTTTTTGTCCTCACAACACCAAATGTCTTCTCTTGTATACATTGCATCCCCACTTTAAACCAACATACTTGTACCCTTGTGATGTCATCTCCCCAATAGAAATCATATTGACAACGACAGAAAGTATAAACCTCACATTTGAGAAAGTTTGGATAGCATCATCATGGAGCTTCATCCTCACACTCCCCATGTCTTCAACCTTCATTTTTCCACCATTCCCTAACTTGAAATGGTCGAATTCTCTATCGATTTTCAAAGTATCAAACATCTCTCGATCTCTGCAAATGTGTTTTGAGGCAGCAAAATCCATCACCCATTTTGTTTTAGCAACCTCATCGTTTGTTGCCAAAAACACATCATCTTTATCTTCAACACTTTTTACTATATTAGTTTGGGAGTTGGTGCCATCTTTGTTCATATCTCTTAATTTCTTCAAGTCCTCCTTTATTTGTTTGCACCTCACTTGCACATGACCAATCTCACCGCAATAGTAACATTGTATATTACTCATATCTCGTTGCAGACGTGATTGTAATTTTATTCTTCCTCTTAGCCCATCATGTTTCCTTGAATGATTCCTCCCTTGCTCAGACTCCATCACAGCTATTACATGGTGTTCATCATCAACATTTTTAATTCTCATCATTCTCTCATTTTCTCTAAGAGCGGCAGTCACCTCATCCAATTTCAAAATTGATCTTTCCACAAGCAACGTTTGAACCAAAGCTTTGAATGACCTTGGTAGTGAGGCCAACAACAATAGTGTCTGCTCCTCATCAGAGAGTTTATCATCTGTATTCATCAATTGACTTACTAGCTGATTGAACCTGTTGATGTGATCATGAAAATCTCCTCCTATCTCCATTTTGAGTTGATACAACTCCATCTTCAAACAAAGACGATTGGTTAGCAACTTTGGCGCATAGATATTCTCGAGCTTCTCCCATAAGGCCTTCGATGTTGACTCCTTCAACATGTTATGTTTTATCTCGAGAGCAAGGGCTAACCGAATCGTGCTCACAGTCCTCCTTTGGATCTTAGTCCACTCGATTTCATTTATAGAAACCGACCTTTTATCTTCTAACGCCTGATCAAGATCTTGCTGCACCAAACAATCTTGAATAATACTCTGCCAAATCATAAAATTTATTTTTTTGTCAAACAACGGTATCTCGAACCTTTGTGTGCTCTCGACCATAGCTCTGATACTACTTTTGGGTAACCAACGCTCCCACAAACAAAATTACCCACATCCACAAAGGATTGTGAGAGCACAACAAAGATTACATCGTAGAAAAAATAATAACAAACACAAGAATTTAACATGATTTGACATCTCTCGCTTACGTCCACGGAATCGTCTTAAAAGTATTTACTTATCACAAAAATGATTACAAGATTATAATTCATTCTAAATAGTGTATCACTCTATAAATCCAAGTACCCCACTCAATGATTACAATAAATGATAACACTCTTACACAAAGATACTTTTATCTCAACAAAGTGACTTTGTTTCACAACCTCTCTTCTCACACATTCTCTTTTCATGTGTGTCTTCTCCACTAATTCTCTTTTCTATTTATAGTGAAAATTTCCACCAACTATAATAAATAAGTTCTCTTGAAAGTTGAAACAAAAACAACTTCCAATGCATCCATTCAAATAAGTTTCATCTAGTAAAATGCAATCTTTCACTTTACATTTAAGTCACCTAAACTTTAGTAATAAAAATTCAATTCTTAATATGTATTAAATGCATCTTATCTTTTGACTTGAAACTCTACATAAATAAATAGTTACTTAATCTTTACTCTTTTGTTATGTCACACTAAATTAAAGTGCTAGAAAAATAATATTTTAGATAATCTGAACACAATCAAACAATGATGACAATGGAAGTGCATAAAAGTTCCCTAACCTTGTATTTGGACGGAGGATTTGAAAATTTCTAGAAAATTTAAATATACAACATTTTAATTGTCTTGATTTAAATTCCTTTCATTTTGTAAATATTTTGTTTGGATGAAGTAATTTAATTTCTTGTATTTTAATTTTCTTGTTTGGATAAAGTAATTCAATTTCAATGAAATTTAAATTTTCATTTTTAAATATTTATTTTTTAAAAAAAGTGTTGATAACATCCCCAGCCACAACCCCTTCTAAACCAAAATCAATTGCACCTGTTGCTTTTCCCACTTCATCTCCACCAGCTTCATCCCCCAATGCTACAACCGCAACCCCTCCTGTTTCATGTCCCATGGTAGCATCTCATCCGTCTAAAGCTGCTGCTCCAGCTCCAACAACCACTCCCCCGGTGGCCACACCTCCCGCGACCACTCATTTTGCGGCTACACCTCCTACTGTGACACCTGTGAGCTCGTCGTCAGCGCTAGTTCCGGTGAGTTCTCCACCAGCGCTTGTTCCAGTGAGCTCTCCCCCTGCACTGGCACCGAAAACTTCGACACTCGTGGTAGCACCCAGCGTTGAGGTTCCCGCTCCCAAGTCGAAGAAGAAGACGAAGAAGAGTAAGAAGCACACTGCACCAGCACCGTCGTCGGCATTGCTTAGCCCTCCACTCCTCCGATGGAAACTCAAGGATCAAGCCAGGATGCGCCGTCTCCTAAAAAAAGGTGTGAGAGAGAAAACGAAGGGGCCTATAGTACGGTGTGAGAGGAGAAAAGTTCAAATTCTTACCATTATTGTGGAATTTCAATTCCTATCATTTTAGTCTATTAAAATTCTTTTAAAAAATGATGTCATTTTAAATTTTTTAAAATCCTATATCCAAACAAGTAAATTATGATAAGAGTATTTTAAATTCACTAAAAAAATAAATTGCCTTATTTAAATACCCCATCCAAACACAAAGTCAGAATTTTTCAAAAAGAAAAACTTAACGAATACAAATATATCAAAATTTAGAATATTCATCAATTATAATAGTCTAATTCCACCAAGCATTTCTATGAAAAATTTTCGAGATAAATGCTAAATCTATCAACTACAAAAATTAATGCGAGCTGACCCATACCATACCTAATTTCTTAAGGCTTCGAAAATGAGAAACACGGTGGGTTGTAAAAGGGAACTATTGTATGCTTTCAATGATCAATTCGTATAAATTTAATAATAAAGGATATTGTCCAAATAAAAGGATAAAGGTTCCAATCAAAGTCCATTCATTTTGCTTTACAAAATTCACTTGAGTTTACGGTGTTCCCATTACTAAATTTATTTTGATAGATTCAACATTTATTAGTTTATTTTTTTTATCCAAAATAATTGAAGACAATCATGATTTACAACAAGTTAACATCATTATTCAACTAAATCTTCTTAACTAAATCCTCTTAACATATTCATTAATTTTTTATATTCATTGTTAAATATAATTAAAAAAAAAAAGTAACACGCATTTATGTTCTTGCACATTTTTATCCAAATTATTGCACCATTCAACATTTTTCAATAGTTGAATAAAAAATACTTGTAATTGAAAAAATTATATTTATCTCATCTGAAAGTAAAGACTCAAATCCATGACTTGATAAACTTAAATTTATTCTACTCACTCAACCCTTTAAGACCAGCCTTCTGATTTCCTTTTCATAACATACTTTAGCAATCTAATTGGCAATATCTTAATTAAGGAGGCTTCATCTTTAGACTTTAGCAGGTAGTGTTATGTTTGTTCTATTCCTATACTCCACCATAATAATTTATTTTTATCTTAATCGTTCAAAGAGAAAATGGATCTTAATTAATCTAAAATTTAATTGAAAAATAAATAAAATCTAACTAATAATTATTTTCGTCAATAATTAAATTTAAATAAATATTTAAATAATTTAACTTTAACTTAACATATTAATCACTCACTTTACTGACACACTTATAAGCTGGAATCATGCCCATTAATTACACAAAGTTAATTGGTTAGTGCTAATTTTTTGTCCACATTAATAATGAAAATTGCGTCCCAAAAGAAATCTGTTCTGGCACGGATGTCTTATTTTTTGTGTGTGTGTATATATATATATATATATATATCTTGTTTTCTTTCCTTTGAGAACAAATAAACTTTTGTTTGCTGAATGACAAGAGTTGCTACCAAATCAACATGGATCATGTGAAACAGATGTACACATTTTTTAAAAAATAGACAACATATATTGATACAAATATTAAAATAATTTTATATGAGATCCATAACATAAACATGTACACCCTCCTTTTGTACACACATAAAGAAGTCAGCATAAACAATTAAGTCAGACAATTAATTATTGTCGATCGTATGCAAACTAAGGCTAAATATTAATGAGAAACAAACTCAAAATTACCCAAAAATCTTAATGGTTTCTTTTAACTGGTTTCTGTGTCTGCAGATACTTATAATTTCTTTTAACTGGTTTCTTATGATTGTTGTATGCAGAGTCAAATTTCAAATTTAACGAGAAACAAACTCAAAATTACCCAAAAATCTTATGGTAGAAGTACATATCTTACTTACAAAATTACCCAAAAATCAAACTCAAGTTTTAGCTTTACGAAAAAACAGAAGGCCAACCTAGCAACCACATGTAACACGAAAATTCTCATTCCTCCAAACAATACTTAACATATTTTAACTTTTGACAAAATGTAGACATAAACAACATCCAACACGTGACAATTTAGCCATGAATTATAAGGCTAACAAAGAATACATAAAAGCCAGCATTCCCAATTATTCAGAAACACTGAAAAACTCGACCAGATTGTGTTTTAACAGCGCCTATCACGTTAATGAAGACAGCGATGTGAATCTATAATAACAAACACATACAAAGATGTGAGATGATTATAAACCAAACAAACAACATTAATTATTGCTCCCCTTTAGGATGAAATTGGTGACTTAGTAATCCACAACACTTTGGTTTTGTCACGATCTCCATCAGCCGCATTCAAACTCAACTTTCATTATATGCAGCAAAATCTGACAATTTCGTAACTGTGCTCACTTGCTAGAGACAACTTGCTGCCGACTCTGCATTTAGTTTTCTCATGGATTTTGTTTCCTTCCTATATATATATATGAAAGGTTCCATTTTACTTGGTTCTCACAGAATGCATAAAATTGGATATATATATATCTTAAATGAAATGAAATATGATGTAAATAAGGATATTTGTTGTTGTTTCAAAATAAGACAATCTCTATTCCTTTTTCTTTCATTTTTGGATAGAAGACAAAATGGCACGAGACACACAATTTTTTTTTCATTCTTTTGTCTCTTTCAACTAAATAAAAAAGAATGATTAAGAATTTTCCTTCCTTGTTCAGTCTACCCTCTCACTTTCATACATACTACTAACCAAAGCCTAAATCTCAACAACGCTGATATTTTAACCAGAAAAAATGTTGATATTTCATGTGACACCATGTATATATTTCTATCTGTTATTTTATTTTATTTTTTTCATGTATAAATGTCTCAAAAGAAATCATGGGGTGAGAGAGGCTCGAACTCTCGACCTCAGGATAACTCAGAAGCTATGAGACCTACGCGCTAGCCAACTGCGCCACCACCCCTAACATGTTTTCGTTCTGCCCTATTTTTGATTTAAATGTCATGTCGATAAAATTCAGTATCAGTGTCTTCCTATTCTCCTTCATTTGAACGAGAATTTATTTAGGAAAGATACTGGTAATTGCCTTTCCTCCTAGTTGTATTACGTATCATTCATCTCTTTTTTAAAATAATTCAACAGTTAAATTTTTATATATTACTAGTGTAAAAAAATTTATATGGTGAACTAATAATTTTATTTTATAGATATGAGTTATAAGATAAGACATTATAATACCCTCATTCTTAAACTCACACTTAAGAAAATCCGTCCCACCCTCATACATGTGTGCATGCATAGAAAATCACTTTATATATTTTTTGAAATTACCACTTACCATGATATTAATGTATAATATCAATTAATAATCATTAATTTTCATGATCATCTTTAATAAAATTTCATTTTTTAATCACATTTTTTATAATCCATAAGATTCGATCCCAATACCTTTCTCTTAAGGGACTGACCACAATTTCATCTTAGACCAACAACACAATCAATAAGCCTCACACTAAATTAAAAAAAATAATTAAAAAATTATTGCAACTACATTGAAAAATCATTCTTAAATCATTCAAACACAGGGTTAAATTATTCAAACGTAAACCGTAGTCAAACATTAAAAACATAATCATTCTTAAGCATCAATATTTTAATTCGTATACTTGATTAAATCTAACTACAAGAACTAATTCTCCACAAGGAACAGAAAGAAATAACTTTCAAAATTAACACACCATAAGGAGCAGAAAGTTATATTTCACTGGATTAATATTTAATACACACGACAAAGACACTGATTTTGGCCGTAGGAAACTAGGTACTCGCGTTTGTCAATGTTTCTGTTAAAATTTGCATCAAGTTATCTATATATGCTACAAGCCACGACCATAATATTGGGTTCCGAATATGCAATTCCTCCAGGACCAACATCATATTTCAAGAATAAACAAAACTGGCACATTAAAATTAGATGATAGCACATACAAAACTGTTGTATCTTGGATCTGGTTGTAGAGTAATGGACTAATACTTCATTTTCTTTTCCCACCCTTCAAGACTAATCTTCATACAAGGAACTTTTTATACCTTGAACACTACAATTTAATACTTTCTCTAAATAAATCAAGCATTCTGTACTAAAAACTACAACCTACAAAGACAATGATGGAAAGAAGAGATCTACCATCAAACTACAATTACCAAATCATTCATCATCATCAGAACTATCATATGCCAGGCCCAGTAATCCCCCACTGGAGCTTTCAACCTTAGGCTTAGCTTCGGCTTCTTGTGACCCCAATGGAGCATGTTCCTCTGCTTTCTTTGATCCAGACAAAGGTTGCTCCTCCACTTTCTTTGTTCTTGGCAAAGACTGCTCTTTCTCTTTCGAAGGATCGTGATCAGGCTTACGATTTGCATCAGATCTTGGCCGCTTAGGTTTAATCTCAACAACTTTCTTCAGCAAGTCTTGCTGCCTATATCACAAAAAAACAAATACTATGAGCAACACAAGCCAGAAAAAGACATGGAAATGCATAGAGGGATAAGAGGTATTGGAAGATTTACCTGATCCCACTTTTGGGCTTTGGCTCAACCCGAAATGCCAGTGGTACTGATGCAGGTGAAGAATCTGCTAAACTTGCAGCTCTGTATTCACTGGTTAAGGGGAAACAGAAGAATACATACAACTTAAGCACAAGCAATTGTATCAGAAAAAGTTTACCACTACCATTTAATATAGCTTTCACAAACTATGAAAAGGGGCAAATGAATAAGTTATAAAATTCCTAAATTGCATTTGGATAAATAAACTCTTTATAAGTTAATAGGATCGGAAAACCATATTCAAAATGTAACACCTGTTTAAATTTATTGAATCAAATTTCCAGACTAAAAACAATATCACAATCATAAAGCTTGAAATATATATTTCAGTCATGCTAGAAGAAAGATCCTACTCCTAATCCTACATAATTTCTTCACCAAATGTAAGATGCAAGATTCACAGCATAATTTGATTGGCTAGTTTGATTGGATTGACCATGAACCAGCCTACTGGACAGTCCAATCAAGGTCGGATAACATTAAAAGCCGGCCCTGAACATGCTAAACTGGCTGTGAACTGATCTAACCCTGTGGACTGACATGTGAACCAGCCAGGGTTTGACCAGTAGATTCACTGCAAGCTTAATGGGAGCACAGCTGAAAATATGCAATAGGGTTCAAAATCTGTGCCACACAATTAATGCATCTACCATCATACTAAGCCAGAAGTCACCTGTTAGAGGTACAAGTAAACCATTATATTAATTATATATGTTTAACACATGAAAATAATTTTGGAGATTTTTAGAAAAGGAATAAAACTTGGGCCCCATACATCAGCATGACACTACATACAATTAAACATATTTTTTATACTCAAATCTGTTTATCATAGCACATATTTAAATATTTATACAGAGTAACATTTATTTATTGTAATTTTGTAATCATTAATTTGTCATAAATTATTTCTATTATAGATTTTTTAAATATACTTTCTCATATTTTTACTTATATACTTAACATATATATGTTGTACTTTTTTATATACTATCATACTATAAAACTAACACACCCCGGAGGTGCTAAAATGATCCTTGCTATGCAAAGATATGGAGGAGGGGTCATTGTATGCAGCCTTACGCTTGGATATACAAAAAGGCTGTTTCCGGATTCAAACCCATGACCAACCAGTCATCAAGGCGCAACTTTACCGCTATGCCAAGGCTCGCCCTCATATATATACTATCATACTATATTTCAGTTTTTTAAAAATCCTGGTTCAACCCATCCCAAAAACTTAACCAGTTTAGTCAGATCCAGTTACTGATTCACAGTTTCAAGCAGCATTGAGAAAATAAGACTACTCTGATCAAACATTAAGAAAAATACATGCAAGAATGAAGCAAGGTAATTGTAGTAGTAGGACATAAAAATCAGTCAAAATCAACCCAAGATGAAGAAACATGGATTGTTATGTGTCGCAATGACCACAAAAGGATATCTTAAATGCAGCAAATGCCCGTTTTTCAGTGCGACGCAGGAGGCGTTCTGCATCCTCCTCGGCTTCCATTTGCTCTTTGAGATAAAGTAGATCATCACTGTCCAAGGCTGCACATTTAAACTTTAAAAGGGAAGAAAGAAACTAAAGAAGCATGTGAAACGGAAGTGCAAGCAACACACAGACACACAAAAGCAGGGGAAAAAGAACTGTACCGCCTCGTCCATGAAGGTAACCTCCGCGCTCCCCAGCAACCTCTTGCATCTGCTTGCATCAGCCACCCAATACAGGAAGCCAATATCCCTGCCGGGGCATGTTATCAGCAAAATCCCTCAAATTGCACAAAAAATTGCTTGAAAGTTGAAAACGACATACAGAAGAATTACAAAATTCTGCTTTGCAACATTTATTAATCAGGGATGGTGAAGTTCAAAGAAACCACTTACAAAGCTATACAATTACGTACCCAATATGGATTCCTCGCTAAGGTACAAAAGTCCATCCATAACACCAAGTTTCATGCTGAGGTGTTCTGTTCATTACTAGAAATGAAGCAAACTGCTACTTCATTCTTTATTTGTTCTCTGTTTAATTTTCTGCTTATTTTACTCAGAACATTATGCAAATTGCATTTACATTCTCATTTTAATATTTTTTTCTTATACTTTTAGATTTCTCTAAATGATATACCATCCCATAGACATAGAAATTTGTCGAATCCTACCTTCTGAAGGAGATATATTAGTTACATTTATCTATGAAAAATCGAGATCCTGTATCATACCATTGCTAGTAACCATAACATGCAACATAGCTAGAAAGCTTATTCTAAAGTTGCTATCCCACTTTTCATAAAACAATAATAGAACAATCGACAATCAAAGAATAGTCTCATAAATAATCACAGAAACTGTATTTTGGGCATATCGCAAATGCATGACAGCTAATTCCAAAATACCATCAAACATTTTAAAAACAACCCTTAATTATAAGGGTTTCTTACACAAAGGATCATATATTAGATTAGCTAGAACAGCAAAATAAAGTACACTAACAAAAGGGTATCAAATTACATATTATATGAATATTAATATCCACACATAAAAACATAACGGATGGTGAATCAATGCGCTAACCTTTGCAACCATGCGTTGGAAAGTAATGTCTTCATCGTCAATCTTATCTTTCCCCTTGCCCCATTTCTTATCTGCGAAATTGAAACATACCCAGTAATCAAAATCCACGAAAAATCAAAACTTTAAACAACAACAACAACCAATTGAAAAACTTGAGAAAAAAAAAAAAAAGAATGGAATGAATAATACCTTTGGGGTCGCTGAGGTTGGTGTATTCACGAACTTCTCTTCCTGCCATGTTCAACACTTTTCTCTCTGTCTCTGCAGAATTTTGTGTACAATGAGTGGAAGCTAAGGAGGGGAGAGAAGGGAAGAGTGAGAGTCTGAATTTCCGATTTGATTCCTTAGCTGCTGCGAGCGAGAGACCCTTAAATTAAATGGGAATATATATACGACGCTTCTAGAACATGACTGTTTCTTTTATACTTTCATCCGAAGTTTTCAAGCCCGGTCTGGTCTCACCGGGTAGAGAAAGTGGACAAGTGGATTTTGACTAGATATATATTAAAAAATTTAAAATTATATATGTATTTATTATATATAAATATATAATTATATTATTTGATTAAAGTATTAAAATTGATAATATAAGTTTACAAATATTAATCTAATAACATAATTATAAGTTTTTTTTGAAGTATTTTGGAACTTTTTTTTGTTTTTTTATGTGGAACGGGTTTTAAAAATTGAGTTAAGTCGTCAGGTTTATTCCGAATCCATCAGGTCTAGCCAGGTCATCCCGGATCAGATACATAACTGATCCAATAATCAGTCTAATTATATCATCAGATCTCGGTTGAACCAATTATATCATCAGATCTCGGTTGAACCAGATTTTTGATCCATACTTTCATCTCACTACATAGTAAAAACTATTTTTTTCTTTAAATTTTAGAGTTTAAAATGAAAGGAGTTGATTTATCGAAGTTGGATTAAAAAACAATAATAAAAAACAAATAGTTTTTTCTTTTCCTATACCATGATTATTCTATAAAGAAGATATATTTGTTCAAATCGAATAAGACCGTTATGGATAATAAAAAAAATTCTTTAAATATTTAATATAATTACTTATTTAGGACTTGAACTTAAAAGTAAATTTGAGATTAACAAAGGATACATAAACATGTATATATTTGGTTAATTAAGTTTTTGATTTCTCAACTTTTTCATATAAAAATTTTTAGTTCTTAAAAAAATTTGATAACTTTTAATTATGTATTAATTTTCTGTCAATATATTTAGTCTAACATATTTTGTTTATTTTTAGTTATTTGTTTATTTGTATTATTCAAAATTAGTCTTAAATATAAAATAAATGAGCAACTAAAAATGAATTAAAAAATTTAGAAGAACCTAAAATAGTGATGGATAATTATTGGAAGACTAAATATTGTAAAAAGAATTTTGAGAGATTAAAAATTTGAATTTAAAAAAGTTATGGTAATAAAATCTTAATTAACCTATGTATTTTTATGTTTATTATGAAAATTTTATGTAGTGAAACATGTATATGATCCTTTTATGTTAACTTCAAATGAATTTAGTTTAAATATGTTGAGAATGTAATATTTATATTATTATATTCTTTTCAAATCTTTTTTTAGGAATATTATTATCTAATCATAACATTTTAGTTTACAGTGTTATCAAAGAATAATAATTTTTTATATAAAATAATAAATATAAAAAACTAAATAACAGAGTTTTAATAAATTTAGAAACTAAAATGATATTTCATAAGTGTAGGAATTGAATTAATCAGTATTTGTAACTTGAAGGACTAAGTTAATGTATTACTTGAAAGAAAATTAATAAAAGCAAATTTGTCTGCACAAAGGACTATGGAAAAAATGAATTGTTGTATGCTATACACCCTTTTATAAGTAATGTACATGTTACAATATAAACATGAAATATACATAAATTTATACATGACAACAGAAATTAAACTCTGAAACACATGTTGCTGGGAGAACTGAGAGAGTACTCAGCAAAAACAGTAGCCAGAGAAAACAATTACTGAAAATAGTGGAGAACTAGGTGGATTTTGAGGTGAACATGGTGCCATCTTTTAATCTGTTTCATTATCATGTCTTCTCATTAGACGAATTTCAAAACCATTCACCAATCGAGCAGAGGGAAAGAAGGACATCCTATCTTCTTTGATTTGTGTCCATCTGTTAATGAAAACATTCAACGAATCAGCTATGGTTAGATTTGTTAGAAAAATTATGACACACACATATATATATTTTGTAGAATAGAAAAATGTCATTAACAAATTTTCTCAACACATTCTTCATTATTATATAAAATTCATGTAGAATTCACAAACCCACATTTTTTATTGGAGCTTTATGAATATAAGTTAAGACGAGTGTTGTAGTTACTAATTTTCAACATATTTTTTTATTAGTTGAAAATTATGTAAGTCATGTTTCTTTAAATGATAATAAAGATAATTTAGAAAAGTATGTGAAAGGGAGTGCGGTTTACCTTCCTCAAAATGAGGAGTGTTTTAAATAAATTTCTTATATACTTCTAACATATTTTCTACTATTGATTAAAATTCATTATAAATTATAGAATAAGACTCATTAAGGGTGTGTTTGAATTGATGTTATTAACAAACGTATTCTCAAATTTTCACTTCAAATCAAACAAAAGCATACAAGTTATAAAATGCATTTTAAAGTTGAATCAAATACACAATAAATAAGAAGTAAGACACACCACATAAATAATAAAGAATAAAGAGGGTGTCAAAAGAATATGCTATAAAGTGTGGCATTTCTCAATCTCAAATACCAGAGAGAGAGAGAGAGGGGCATTAATTACCTGTAAGTAGTTACAAAGTAATGAAGAAAAAAAGCAATTTGGAGGCGAGCCAACTCTGCTCCTGGACAGAATCTAGCACCTCCTCCAAAGGGTGCATAGAATGAACTAGTTCTCCAATTTCTTTTTTCCTGCATTGAGAGCATAGGAATTAAGAAAGAA
Source organism: Glycine max (assembly GCF_000004515.6). Taxonomy (NCBI): domain Eukaryota; kingdom Viridiplantae; phylum Streptophyta; class Magnoliopsida; order Fabales; family Fabaceae; genus Glycine; species Glycine max. The sequence continues at coordinate 39,399,551 of NC_038245.2, read as the reverse complement.
ATGAAATTAAAGTACAAAATTACATTCAGTGTGCACCAAAATGGTATGTCGACTAACCTCATTTTCAGGTTCCATCCATCTCCAAGGGTTGAAATTTAGAGCTCCACCGTATACATTCTCATCTAAATGGACTGCTGAAAGAAATGGAACCACAAAGCACCCTTTGGGAATAACAAAATCTACTCAAAAACAGATAAGTTAAGTTAGTAGACTATTGTAAAACTTCTATATATGCACATACCGTGGTTGCAATAGTAGAATTTATCAATAGTAAATAGTAATAACTATTTAATAAATAATAATGTTTCAATATTTCTTAGGATGTAAATGTAAAAGAAAAACTCTTTTAGACGAACTATGCATATCATTTACACTCAAAATTTTATACCTTGGTATTGAACGTCTTCTTTTGCTTCTCTCATTAACCAAATTGCAATGCCCCCAAGTCTTAGTGTTTCATCAATAACCTGTTAGTGGAAGCCAAAAACATGAAATGTTAACACACTATTTTCTATTATTGAATAATTGTTGTATTGCAAAATACTTCAATTCCTCACTTCTTCTCTTAGTAATTTAGAGTGAAAAGTTAATCACTTACACATTGAGTGAATGTCATTGCTTTATAATCCTGCCATGTAAGAAATTCATCTCCAGAATTACTACTCCTCAGAGAATCATGTTCATCCTGTCCAAGAGAAAATTTTGTAAAATTTAATTAAAAAAAAATATTTTTCAGTTTAAATATAAAAATCTCGGAAATCACCAAAAGATAATGTTTTATGTACCAAATAAACATATAGGGAGAAAATATCAAGAATAGTTGTTATATATACCAGCAGTTGTTTCATGGCTCTAGGACATTGAGTAAGGAAATAGACTGCAAAGAGCATTGTTTTGGTGGTTGTTTCGTTTCCCGCAAAGAGAAGATTGATAATGAAGTCTGCAACAGCATCATCAGGCAAGCTTTCTTCCTCTAGTAATCTTCCTAGTACACCATTACCTTCAATGGAAGCACCATTTTGTCTGTGTACCTCTATGGTCTTGTTTATCTTGCCAATGATTTTCTCCCTTCCCTGATATCCAAAGAATGAGAACTTCAATACCATTTGACTTTTTAATCCCATCTAATAAGATTATTCTTAGAATCATATGTTTTTAAAAGTAATTTCATTGCTAGATTAATGGCCTAATAACAGTATTTAATGGGACATAAGGGTACCCTGTAATAAATTTGAATATTAATTAACAATGGCAAGTTAAAATTGAGTATTTCAAGTTTCATTACTCCAATTAAGATGGTTTTTTAGTTTACTCATCCAAGGATGTGGTAATGAGAATAAAAAATTTATTTCTTTAAGCTATAGCTAAAAAAATCAAAATAGTTGTTTTTGTGTGTGTGTCTGTCTATTTGTATGTATGTATGTTTGTATGCTTTTAAAAAAATTCTCATTGTACCTTCATAGCAGTGTGGTATGCATAGCCAGGGATGTTGATGGGAATGGATAAACAACCATCAACAAAGTCAGAAAACAACTGAGACATTTCATTAACTTGAGACTCACTTGAAACCCCCAATAGTTGATTAACCATCAAGTGTATAGCCACCTGAAGTGAATCATGTAAAAATATTAATTGAAAATGAGTCACTGTCACTAAATATTAATAGTAAGCTTACATACACAAGCACATCATCAGTTGAAATTACTTACCTTTCTACAAACATCCTGAAGAAGAATGACTTGGTTGTTGTTAAAATTACTCAAAGTTTGGAGCATGACCTTTTGTACATCATTCAAGAAATGGAACTTAAGCTTCTCTAGGCGCATCATGTTGGAGGCAATTCCGTGTAGTTTCCTTTGTTGATCTCCTTGCACTGTGATCACACCATTTTTACCAACCAAATCTCTGAAAGATTTTGGGTAACTTGACTTGAATAATTTTCCTTCATTTTGCATTACAAACCGGTTGAAGCTTGGATCTGCTGACACCACTGCCCATTTTCCAAATAGGCTGCATGAAAATATCTTACCATACCTGTGCCAAATGAAGGTTTCACTTATTAGATTGGTTTTCACAAACCATGTTACGGGATTTTGGAGCATTTGCAAATTATTTTCTTAAAAGCAGCTTAGTTTCCAAATAAAGGGAATTCTAAAGAACAACCTTCTTCAGAGCATTTTTCATAAGGGACAAAACTTAGTACTTGGGTTCTTTTGGTGTAGTTCTCCAATAAGAATTAGAGTTTCACCACCTATATTGACATTTAATTTAAACCTTCATTACCAAGATAAAACTCCAATTCTAATTAGAAAACAACATTAAAAGCACCTAAAGAATTGCATCAAGTTTTGTCCTTTCATAAGGCCTACGATTGACTTTAGACAACAAGAAATTCAGATTCAAGACATATTGTAGGAAGCTAAAATTCATTATTGGAAATGGTTAGGAGGGAGGAAAAACGGTTTCTGCTATTCTTTATCAGACTGGCTTTTAAATCCAACAGCTTGTATAGGAGCAAACCATATATGAACATTATGATTGGATTTGTGGTTTTGGTTTGGGTCTCGGCTTGTGGCCTATCCAAGACTTCTGTTAAATAAAATTTCTCGTTTGTTGCTAAAAAAAAAAAGGCCTGTGATTGGATTAATCAGCTCTTATAAACTGAGAACTCAACCTTTCAATAAATTATTATCTAACTAGTAACTTAAATTCCAAATCAACCAAACTCAACTATTTCAAAAGCTAGAATATGTAGCACTTTTGTTGTTGTGGCAAATTGATAGTAAATGTACCTTTTCACCATTTCTTCAACAAACTGAGGAGGATGAGAACTTGCAACAGCATTGTACCAATTGATGCTGTCACCAATCAAAGGCCAGCCTCTCCTTCCTGGTGGTAATCTGCATTTGCTTTTATCTTCCGTCCTTAACTTGAATTGAAATAGCTTTGCAAATATTGCAGTGGCCAGTATCACAGTGCTCATAACTAATAGCCATGATTCTGAAATATTTTCTCTCATTTTCTGTGTAGAATAAAATGGAGAGAGAAAAGCGAATCACGCCTCAACCTGCCAGAGAAAATTGAATATTCATAGTGAGGCAGACATGGCAATCATTTTCCAATGCAAATGTGAACTAATTGTAAGAAAAAAAGGAAAAGAAAAGGAGGAATTTATAAGGGGCAAACACGCCTGGCTAGTTGACCAAACTTATGAAGATCTGGTAGGGCCATGTTAAATAAATCATTTCCAGAATCTGTTTTATTAAAACAACTTTGAAACATGTAAAGATACAATGAAGTTAAATAAAATAAGTTGTGTCAGAGAACTATAAAATTCCTCATTGAACAAAGCAAAACTGTACATAAGCATATATAGAAGGGTCGAGTTCAATTGGTTTGAATTTTTTTGGACAAATACAACTCCCGTGTTTATACAAATACAACCTAGTCCACTCTCTCCCATGAGGCCCACATTCACATTTCTACATGTTAATTAACTTGGTATTTTACACGAACAAATCATTCCCAGAATCTATTTTATTAAAACAAGTTTGAACATGTAAACATACACGAAAATTAAATTAAAAAAAAAAGTGGGAACAAGATCACAATCTGACAGCATTATTTGGAGAATATGAAGCAAATTTTTTGTCTTAACATGCAATCTAAAGGATAACCACAGGTCTACTACGCGGCTACCACCCCATAAGACTAACAAAATGTTTACTATATCTAAGATTTGCTGACTTTTGCATACTTTCACAAAAAAAAAAAAAAAAAACCTCACTTCTAACAACCAAATGATAGATAAAAGGTGATGATGAAAATTAGAGAAAAAGGTGAGAAAAAATGTTGATACAAGGTGGTTAACATACCCTGCAAGAAAGAAAAGTCAAACTGCAAAGGCTCTCATTTTAATGTGTAGTCACCTTATAATTCTGCCAATGAAGTAGTAATATTCACTGCATTTAAGAACTTGAAGTGTGCTCTTTAGAACTAAGAAGCTTAGCTAGATTTGAAGAGAAGCATAGAGAAGGAGAGGGAAGAAGCTGTGTCCTGTGATGACTTCTTGTAATATTGGAATATATAAGGAAAAAAGAGTCTCTTAACTGGTCCAAATTAAAGAGTGCTTTTGGTGTGCATTTAATAGTGTCATGAACTCATCTGTTCAAATTCGTGCGCACAAAATAAGGTGCATAATCATCAACTAGTAGAGGTAGTCATCAAGAAAAGTTAGCTAGAGTTTGACTTGTCCTTTTTACGCTATGTAGTTATGTAGCAATGCATTAATCAATTTGCCATATTCCAGTGACGCAAGACACGCATTTTCTGAAGGGGGGAAAAATCATATGAGCAAATATTCTAATTAGATTGAGTATCATATTAATTGAATACTATAAATAGTAGGAAAGACCTTAAATAGGTGTGTTTCCAGCCATCTAGAATAGACATAATTGACAACCATCAACTAATGTAGGTAACTAGAAGTAGGAGCCACAACTCTACATATCTCCCACATTTAATTCTAATAAAGCGAAACAACAAATTTATCGTGCTCTATAAAATCCAAGTTTTATATATAAAAAAATCTAAGCTTTTTCGATAAATCAACTTTATAATAAAACATAATACAAAAAACAAAGCCTTTTCCCGTAAATAAGTTGGCTACATGAATCTAATAACGCCATTTTTTTGTGAAATATATCTATATACAATTATTCACTTAAGATAGAAACGATATTTATTCTCAGCTCTATAGACAATTATTCCCGTTAAGTTGGAGGAGGTGATGGAACTGCAAGGATTATAGCTGCTGAGAAGACACAAATTGAAAGGAGAAAACCAAATGGCATCATAATGCAGCAGGAAAGGGTTTTTATGTGAGAAATTTGTTAGTAAGGGAGCATTCTTTAATAGTAATGAATCTTTGATTATCAAACAAATTATATTGAGAGAGATAGCACCATAAACAAGACCTTTAATATTTGAAATGATAATTTTAGTTCTTAAATGTTGAAACTGATCACAATTATTTCATTAACAAAAATTCCGATTTAATCCTTAAAAGTAAAAAAAAATTAACAATTATATCATGTTGACGTAATTATCATATTTTTTTATATATATTTAGAAATCAAATCAAAAAAAATTTAGAATTAAACTATCATCGATTTGCACATTTAGGACTAAAATAATTATTTTACCTAACCTCATGTAAGAAAAAAAACTAATCCATTTCGAGGAGGAAACATTCCGTTTCTTAGGTCACAATAATGGGTCTAATGGAAATGAAGAATTGGGTTATTATGGAGCCACTAAATGGACCAGTCAAAGCAGTAAAGGCTTTGAATCCTATTTTTAAGGCCTCTTTCCAGGAATGGGCACCATAAGCGATGCAGTAAATTATTTAAGCATATATAAATGTCGAAGGCTTATTGGGTGATTGATGTGCACTCAATTATTATAAAATGCCAGCAAGAGCCAGCCATGCAAACAATGCCAGTTATGTCAGCAAACTAGTGTATTTTTGCTTCAATAGAATACAAAATAATCAAAGGAGAATTATAGATACCCTTATAGCTTTATTAACAATTAAAATTAAGATTAATTATTCGTCATTTAGTGAAAGTAAAAAATGTGACCACATATTATAGAGCTCTATCAGAGGATATAGAAATATAATGTCATGGTATTGAATTGAATGGTTAATTTTGTGTTCAAATGTGCTTACAACATGAAATTATAGAGACGAACATCTAAGTAGGAATGTGAATACAACTCTACTAACAGAATGATTTTAACCAGCTAATATAGTCCCTGTTATTAACCACTCCATTTCACTACCATTTATGATTTTTTAGTATTTAAATGTTTATTTGTTTACCACAGTCAATAATAAGCACTTATGCATTAGATATGTTTTTGGTGAGAAAACTTCATATTAATATCATGGTAAACAGAAAAAGTACTTACACATTATAATCTAATCTCTGATCTACCTAAAATATAAGTTCATTTTTATTTTTTATTTTTTATTTTTACTTGTGAGGTGTATAAGCATTAGATATGAAATCACTATTCATAACCTAGAAAGACATGAGTTTTGAAATTTGCTGCCTTTGAAAGAAGACTTTGGTTAGTAATTTGTGAGTATTTTTTTAAGTTTTAAACTCTGCCTTAATTCTAGTGAGTTATTTGGATCCAATTCCCTTAAACTTTTTTATAAACAAAAGGAAATTTACAACATAACCTTAAAACCTTAAAATGTTTAAATCATGTATGCTCCCACCCCTCATCCCTGAGTTTCATTCACGCTAATCACCAATTTGATTGCAATTTCTTCCTAAGCATGTCACTCAGATGCTTTAAGAAATGGACGGTATTATAATCAGTGTAGTTAATAATAGCCACTAGTCGCACTAAATGTTTATCTAGGTTGATTTTTTTTTCCTATTGAGAGCATTCCAATTTTTATTTTTTTTTGGGGGGGGGGGGGGGGGGGATCTAATATGAAAAGTTGATTAGTGAACTAAACTGAGATGCCAGAACCAAATATTAAATTGACGTTGCTTTGATTTAAAACAGTTGGGAATTGGCGTTTCTTGTTTGCAAAAGCAACCACATTAATTTTATCAAACAAGCATCTTGAGTGTTAGAATATACAAATTATATGAGTTATAGCTATCTTGCAATACCAGTCAGGAGTTGTCATTCTTCAATTTTATATCACAATGTTGCGGCAATGGTTCGGCTAAATGATGAAATCAGTGACGCAGTTTTGTTTACCACAAAAGAAATATAGTAGCATCCTACATGATCTGAAGTCTGAACATATACTATTCAATTCAAGCAGGCAAAGGACAACAAATATTAGCCTCATTCCCTGGCAATTTATAAATGCACACGTTTTGTTGCAACATGTAATAATAATGATAATAATAATAGTTTCTTGCAACTAATAATTTTGTGGACTAAATAAATATTATTTTTATAATTAGAACATATGGTCACCAAGGCCAAAATTCACCCTCAAACTAAAGCTTAATTTCTCCTCTTATTTTACATCCCAGGATTTTCTGTTTCGCTTCCAATTGATCCAATTTGAGATAGATTTGATTTCTTTTCATTTTATACTTCTGCATTTGATTACTGTGGCTGTTTTGATAATCAGGGATCGATGCAGAAAAAAGATTGGTTCTTTTGGGCCAAGCACATCACCACTCCCAAATTTCTTCATAGCAGCAATATTGCTTACAAACTCTGGTTCCATAATGCCGTAAAAAAATACATAAAATATTCAAGTAGAAGTGTATCAATCCCTAAATTTTAGTAAAATTCAAATTAAAAAATAATTTAAATTAAATTAATAATTGATACATATTTAATTACTTACTTTAGAAACAAAATATGGTGCAACTTGCAAGCCGTCATTGTGACATCAAATATAAACCATATGGGAACTTTGCAACTTGCATCCCTACATTGCGACACCAAGATAAGCCATATGGAACCTTTTCCACATGCTCCACTACCCTCCAATGTCTCCATTTCATTAGATTAATTTAATTTAGATTTGGTACCTCGTGAGTACATTAATCATTGCCTTTCTAAGGTAATGTTGCAAACTAGATATATCAATGCAGCAAAAATTTCTTCGTAAACATACCATGTTGCATCACATTATCCTTACCCAAATCCCAACGCTATAATTACATAGAAAAATAACATGTTGCATAAAAAAACCCCATAGCTATTAATAAATAATGAATACTACTACACAGTTGCAGAACTAAGTTTTATTGAACTGTCATTTCATGTGTATAAGGGATGGCAGAGAGCTAATCAAACAATACTCACCTTTACATGTAACCTGAAATGTTGTTCTCTCTAGCAGATAGCATGGAAAAAATTATTTTATATTATATAACATTATTTTATAACATATCATATATTAAACCATGCATAGCTTTACATGTCATTTATAACCTGGACATTGGTTTTGCCAGATACCAAAGTAGTTCAAATAGCGGAGAACAACAATTGGTGCTCAATGCTAATGCTTTGCAAGTCAGGACAAAATTAAGCACGTAATTTGGATGGAGGGTAATGAGTATATTTAATGATGGAAGTAAAAAGTATAATTTCAAAAACCCTACCAATTTCCTCAACTTCTGAGTCTTATTATGCATGAGAAAAAACTGCAGTCTTTGAAAACCAATCATTCTCAAGTTGGTTATTCTTCGAATGCTATCCAAAAATGCAAAAGCCTCCCCATCTTTTGCACCCTTTCATCCTTCCACTCTGCTCCTCAAATTCATATATGAACATACAATCCATAAGCACAATTTGAGTAGGGGAGTAAATTGCAAAATCATGCATTTTGTTTCCTTTTGTTCACAACATAATGAAACTCATTTGCAATGGGAAGCTAACTTACTGGATTGGGAATTGAAGTACTGATTTCCCCCTAGATGGGGCCAATGGAATAGAGGAGCTAGAAACTCATGTGCAAATGCCTTACATTTAAAATGAGCAGCCAGCTGGATCATAGAAGAAACTTGGCAGCAAAACCTCTCTGGAAATGTTGAAGGATAGCAAGAGAATAGAATTTGCAGGAACATGCCAGCTAATGGCAGGCCAAAAAGAGCCAGGAACATCATGAATCATATACATACCATCTGTTTGTGATGCAAAGTAACATTGAGGTTCTTAAAAGTTGCACCATACACCTTCATAAACCTTCAAGATTTTTTCCATATATTTATGATGCCAGTGGCAAATGACTTCAGATTTCCCCACAAAGTTGATTTCTGTGAACCCACTACAACACTGGTCTCCCTTTTATTAGAGCTGTTCCTGGATATTTGAGAGAATATAAGCAACCTTAATATCCTATACAATATTTCAGTTAAAATAAGTCATGAAAAGAAAGTGTAATATAAGGAAAACAATGCAAAGGCTGGAAAGATTGTTTAAACTATTATTTAATTTGGAAATTGTTTATCAATGTTTATGCACAAACAATGAGGATTGCCCATGGATATTTAACTGTTCAATTACATCTATCCTCACCATACTGAATGCTGTATCATTCCAATGTTATTCACTAGTGTAGTGTTGGTATTTTTCAAGTGATAATGCAAATAATCATAATATTCTACTTGCTATATAAAGCAATATATTTAAAGAATATATGAAAGGACTTACATTTTGGATTCATCATACTCTAAAGACCTTTGAGATTGCTCTATTTTATGCTTTAAACTATCCACAGCATCTTGGTCTTTTCTCTCGTATCTTTTCTCAAAGCTCTTTTTCACAAATGCTGAATGCTTTTCCATATCAACAAACTTGGAATCATGGCTCTGACCTTCGCTGCAACTACTTACAGATTTTTCAATAAAAGAAGCAGAAAATTGGTCTATTTCTTCTTTAAGTGGGTGCCTTTCTTGAGTAACCGAATCAGAAGAATTAGATACAGCTTCCCGACTCTTCACATCATTTGGCTCCAGGAGACTTGAATGCAAAAGCTCTCTAGACAGGTCTTCCAAGTCAGGTTGCTCCCTTCTCTCACAATCTGCTTTCTTAATGCATTTTTCCTCCACATTTTGATGATTTTCCATATTAACAAAATCATATTCATGACCCTGAGCTTTGTCATAACCAGTACCATCATTTTCACTAAATAAAGGAGAATGTTTTCTTTCCTCTTGAGAATGTTCAGGTGCAAAAGAATCAGAATAAGTAGAGACAACTTCCTCAGTCTTAATATCATTTGGCATATCGAGACTTGATGGGCAAGGCTCCTTAGAAAACTTTTCCACTGTATTACTTTCAGGCGCAATACAATGATTACTCTGTCATTAAAATGGAAGGCAAATTATTAAGTATTACAAGATAACTGCTTATTTTCTTAATATAATAAAACATATTATTCAATTAATATTAAAAATAAAATTAATAACAGTGATGATTTAGGGAGCCAGAACCAAACAGTGAAACTACAGACTAACAACATAAAAAAGAATAAGATGCAATTTTGCCAGAGTAGATCAATTAGATTTTGAACATTTTTTTAAGACAGATTTAGAACATTTATCATTCCTCTGCATTTGTTAGTGTGTGACTTGCTAATAGAATGCCTTTATTATCATTAAAAAATTTAATAATTTATAAGCACACTCTACCTATTTTGATGCTTGCTAGAGGATGAAGATAAGGTTACACAGATACAGCAGTGGCTTTAAGTCTGAAGCTTTGTAAATTTATGGTCAGTTGAGTTTAGTATGGGTTACAAATAAGAGTAAATGTATTCACAATTTTACTCTTCATCCCCTATGTTTTCCACCAGAAGAACAGACCCTTTTAGAGTAAACTAAAACAAATAAAATGTTCAAATTTCGATTAGAATTAAATATCAATCATCAGAAGCATTAGACAATAGACATTAAAAGCATCTTTTGTATCAGTAATGTAATTGCATTTTTACAAAAAAAAAACTGCAAATATATAATTTATAATGATTTTACTTTTCTCTTTTGGCCTTTGAACTACAGTCAAGATATTTACACCCAAACAAGAATCAAACATAACAAGAATCGTACTCTGATCAAGTAGACCTAGGAGCACTGCTTATCTGTAACTACTATATTAACTATATTCATAACTAAAACTGAAGCTTAATGCAATGCTTACTGGTGTAGACATAATTTCAACCTCGTCAGACAACCTCCTCTCCAAATAGGAAGTCTGTGGCCCTCTCTTTTCTTCAAGATGCTCATATACAGTGTTAACACTCTCCTTGTCATCTAAAACTACTGATTGAGAATCATCTTGGACAGAGCTTTCATTTGCAATCTCAATATTACCGGATGAAACATTCACAGATTCAGTGGTAAGTAGTTTACTCTCATCAAATTGCTTTTCCACAAAAATCTTCTTCACACTGTTTGAAGAATTCATTTTAGATTTATATTCTAGCTCCTGAATGATTTCCCGGATAACATAATAACTGCCACCAACTTGTTTCTGGGTATCTGATATTCTTGGGAATTTCCCAGCATTCTCTGCTCTATAACTACAGAGAGAAACAATATTTATTCACTAACAAGTAATAAGACACAGTTCTATAGTAACAGGAGTCCATATCATTGAATAGTTAACCAGATCCATAAAAATATGAAGGTTGTATGTATTTTCCTTTCTGTCTTAAAGAACCCTTGTTGCATATCAAGGAATCAAATTAACACAAATGTGAGATAAGTAGAGATATAGGTTACTCCAGTATGAACTAAGATAGGATATCTCAAAGAATTTTCGTAAACACATTATTCTATTGTCAACCATAGACAAAAGATTAGCAATAAGCAGGACAGATCAATAGAAACAAGTATGTAGTTCAAGCATAGCCACAAGAAAAGTTAAATACATCTTCCTTTTACTAATTCCTGCTAGCCATAATTTGTTCTATTACCCCTTATAACTTGTTAGGATGCAATAATATTGTTGACATTTTCTTGTTTTAAACACGAAGCTGGATTGTTTACTTTTGAAATCCTTGTGCAATGTCTTCTTGGCCCAAAGATTAGGTTTCCAATACAAATTTGGATTTCACATATATCTTCTGAATACTCAATACAAATCATATACTAGTTACTAAAAAAGACAAAAACAAAGGGAGAAAAAAATACAATACAATACAGTTTGCCAAACTATTTTAATTCTAACTGCATGTGAAAAATAGTCAGAAAAGGTTAGGTATTCTGTGATGTGAGCATTCAACTTAAAAAGAAACAAAGAAATACTTGTTCACAAAAGACTCCACCATAGCTCTCCTTTCATGTCTTGGAACCCTTTTTTGACCTTTTGGGGCTTCCGGTTCCTCAGAAGGGACAGAAGCAGCGTGTGACCATCCACACTGCTGGACTTTCAATGGATCAACAGAAAAGCATACCTCATAGGATACTGTCAAACAACACAGTAGATATATAATCACATTATTCAACAACAGAATCAAATCAATCAATATTTCAGTAGTTAGTAATGCATTACAACCACAACTCCAAAGAAAGGCCTTGCAAAAAAGTAATTAACACTAAAAGCTAGAACCTCCAAAATGTCAAAAATACTATTCACATTGATATGCCTCAAATAACACCAAAGCACTGCTTCAACAAATAAAACGTAGCAAAACTACAAGAGGTCTCAACAAATGCTTTCCCAGAAAGTAACAATCAAGAGCATTAACACAAAAGCTTAGTCGTATTTCTTTCTTTTTGTGTGTAAAATGATGGTAACAAGGTTTGAACTTACAACCTCATGCAAACTACCCAAACCTTCCACCACTAAACCGAACTCAATCCCACATATGCAACAACTACTTCAAAACCCCAAACTATTCCTCTTTCTTTAAAACACTCCTCAAACTAAATCTCTTTTAAGATCAGTATCGTTTACTGAACCCACCCTTTTTCCAAAGTCCATCCAAGCACAGCAAACACCCAAAAACCCTAACAAACATAGGAAAAACATGACAATGTAATTGACCTAATCCCCATTCTAGTTCAATTTCTAGACAGTTGAAACTAAATCATGTCACTAAGCCTAAACTAAAAAAACAATGCAATCAATTTAATGAGCTCAATTTGATTTCTATGTCAGACCCAACAAAGCAAAAAAGAAAAAAGAAAAAAGAAAAACTTAATTCTGAATAACACAAAAACCTGAATAGAGGCGATTTGAGAAACACAACAAAGGAAGAAGATAATGAGAGGGAAGAAAGTTACAGTGGTTGGGTTTGGGAGTGAAGTTGCGATTGGAGCAAAAGGAGAGGCCTTTAGTGGTTTCGATCAGAAGCTTCTTCCTCATCTATGTGATTTACGTTGCTCTTCTGTGCTCATGCAGAGAGAGAAAGGGTTTAGGGTTTTGCGGGTTGCGTCATTCAAATTTCAAAACGCGCAGAAAATGAACATCGCTTCAGCGTTTCGCTGTTTCCAAATTCAATTGGCGTTTTCAACGCAGCAAATATTGCGAAATTACATTACTTTAACCTTTGCATTCAACGCTGTAAATATTTACTGATTACCTTAAATACACTCTTGCCTTTTATAATTTACTTATTTTTTATTTTAGTCTTTATAAATTTTTATTATTTTGACGGTTAAAAATATATTGTATTTTTTAGTTTTTTTAAAAAAAATAATGACCATTTAAAATCGTTATGATTTGTAAATCAGAATCACCAATTAGATGTATAAAATAAAATAACAATGCATTGATTTTAAAAAATTAAATTCAACCTTTTAATAATAGAAAAAAATAAACAGAGGAATAAAAAATAATTTAGTCAAAAACATATTTAAAAAACTACTTTATAATAACACTTTTTACATAAACAAGAAAATATTAATATCTTTTTATAGGTCAATGTGACCTAATCCTTTACACATGCATACAAGTATATAATTTCAGGATATAACAAAAACATTTAACATAATAATAAATATGATGACAAGGTTTAAATACTTTGTATCTCTATTTAATTTAGGCTGTGTTTATTAAACCAAAGGAGCTAGATTTTTCCTAAAAACGATTAATACAACCACCCAAGCCTAAAAAATCATCTAAAAATATAAAAATGATGAAATTCTTGCAAACAATAAGCATAAGTGGTAGCAGGTGCAATTAGTCCACAGGTAATCAGATATCAATTATCGTTCTTCTATCTCTTACTTTTGCTGTATGTTGTTTCATAGTTGGGTTTGTTAAGGAAAAAGTTATGTATTAATAATGTAAAAAAAAATTATACAGTTATTTAATTATTATGTATGATAAATTTATTAATTTTTAAAATAATTATTTTAAAGTAATTTAAATGATGATTTATAATTCAGTATAAAATTGTTTTATTTATTCTATTGTTCATTGATGTAGCTTTTTGTTTCATTTAGTTTGTGTTTTTGTGCTTTGGTCTCTTTAGTCCCTTTGAGCCAAAAAAAAAAAGACAAATATTTGATCTAAATAAATAAATAAGAACTAAGGTTTTGAATTAATCAACATTTAATTGTTTTGTTCTTTGTTTAAAATCTGTCAATGACTAAGCATCTTTCCCAACAAGGGAAAAAAACACTGGAAAATTAATGTTATATCTTGTACCGTATTATGCCTTATCGTAAAATTGATTTAAAATTCTCATATACTTACAATATGATTAAGATAAAACTAACAACAAGAAAACAAAATATACATCTTATAAAGAAAAAATCAGTAAATGTCTTAAAAGGGATAATAAAGACACTAGATTTGACATTGAAAAAAACAAATTTAAACAACTGAAAGTATAAAATGTTTTTTTTAAGTCAAGTGTTAAAAGTTCTTTAAGATTAAGACATTAATTATATCTCATAAAAAAAGAAAAAAGAAATTCATTATAAATATTCATATAATTATTTATAAGATAAAATGTAGCAAGATCCATACAACAAAACAAATGTAAACATAATAAATAGGTTCCTATCTATATCCCAATTATCAATTGTGTGACACTCTTTACTTCAACATACATATAAATAAATAAAATATATAAAAATATTGATCAACAAATTCACGTGGGAAAAAGGTTTACATTCACTTCACTATTATCAAATAAGACTTATTAAAAATATATTCGACTCAAAACAAGGCTGTCAAAGTTTACAAAAAATATTTTATTAAATCAGTGAGGTAAAATAAAATAAAATAACATTATGCAATTAAAATAAAAACTCATCCCCAATGTCACATCCTATCAGAGCAGCATTGTGTCCTAATATCCTCTAACACGAAGTTCTTTAAAGTCATCCACCTAGTCATTGCTCTCACGAACACAAAGTTCAAGATCATCACAGGATTCAAACACAAATAGCACACAAGGAGTGAGTTATCACACAAAAATAACAAAACAAATAAACAAGACGTAATCAAAATAAATTATGAAAATATTTATAACATGACTCAACTTAATACAACCCACGTCACTCCACCACTTTATCTTTAAAATTCATTTTTCAATCACTAATCACAGCACATGAATCACACACTCGAATCAAGATGCAATAACACTCATCAATTTCATAATAAATAGTTACCAAACGTTATGCAACAATTATACTAAGACTCAAGCCTACATGCAATGTGGTATCATGTTAGTGAAAAACCACCTTGGGCCGTTTAGAAGTACATAACAAGACACACCACACAATAGGTATGTCAGGTCACTCTCACTAAGTAAAATCATAATGTGACTGTTAATTGCTATTCATGAGTTATTATTGTATTGAAAATTTGCAAGAAAATAGCAATGTGCCTCAAATTTATGGATCTTTTTGTGGAAATTGTATATATTTTCTTTCTTGTGTGATTTTATAAAGTAAAAACTCCATTTTTTGTGACCTAATGTTAAATTCAACTCAGTTTGTAAGCCAAAGAAGAGAAGGTGCAAAAAGCTGCTGATGGACTCGCTTAGCGAGGCAGATTCGCTAAGCGAGCCCCATCCGCTTAACGAGGTAGCCAATTCGCTTAGCGGATGCAAAATCCTCGATGAGGATAAGTTAAAGATCAACGCGCAACCAGCCTGCCCAACGAGGACGTTGTCTCTTCTCACGCTTTGCGTGCCCAAGCTCGCTTAGTGGATTTTCACTTACCCTCGCTCAGTGGGACATGCTCGCTGAGCGAGCCTTCGTGTGCTGAGAAGTCCAAGAGCCTTTAAAACACTAAGATTAGTGGGGGGGAAAAAAAGACCACCAACACAACCACAGCCTAGCAAGCCATCTACCACGTGAAAAACAGAGAGAAGAAGGGCTAAGAGGCTGGAGAAGACATTCTCTTTCATCTTTTTCCATTTTCTTTCACCAAAAACATTTCTTTCTTTGTTTGTTGAAGCTTTACTTGTAATGGAAGGCTAGAACTTCTTTGTTGGGGAGTAAACTACTGAAACTCTTGATGAAATGTTTTAACTATCTGTTTAGTGTTATTTTTTTGTGTTCTTTGCTTCTACCTACATTTATTTTACATGCTTGTAGCTTGATCACCCATTTGTATGTTTAGTTACGCGTTTTAGTGTTGGAAAATGCTTTAAAACCTTAGAACTTGATAGAGCAAGCTAGAAATCTATGTGTGTAGGAATAGAATGCAGTGATCTAGTATATTTTACACTATATGCTTAGTGTAACTCTTTTAGAACGAGTTTGTTGAGGAATCAAGAACAAAAGCTAAGAGAGTTAGGCTCATTCATGTGAGGAATCATGGTCTGAGTATTTTCTCGATGTAAGAACACTAGGATAACATTAAATAGAGAAAAACCTTTTTTATACGGCACGAGAAATTAGTAGGAAACTCCCCAACACTTTTATCTTGATATTTGTCGCATTTTACAGCTTTAAGTATTTTACTATTGACTAAGTAGTTTAATATTGCTGAAAAGTGATTCACCATTAAATCTTTACTTTATTTCAAAGTTAAAAAGTGTTTACATACCGAATATACATAGTTTAGGTGAAACAAATTCCCTGTGGAAACGATACTCGATCTTACCATTTTATATACTACTTGTGTGAATCGGTACACTTGCCGACGCTCAAACAGTGACCAATCAGGGTCACTATGTTTTAGACATGGCAAAAAAATCCGTACTCGTGGGTACCCGCCTGAATCCATC
This sequence comes from Glycine max, assembly GCF_000004515.6. Taxonomy (NCBI): domain Eukaryota; kingdom Viridiplantae; phylum Streptophyta; class Magnoliopsida; order Fabales; family Fabaceae; genus Glycine; species Glycine max. The sequence continues at coordinate 39,382,858 of NC_038245.2, read as the reverse complement.
CCGACTTTGACGGGTAATACCCGAGTTGACCGGGTATGGGTTCGGGTTCGGGTTTTCCCCGATAACCAAAAGTCGAGTACGGGTACGGGTATGGGATTACTAGACCCGTCCCGAACCCGAACCCGCCCCGCCACTTAAAATCTTTAGAATTTTTGCATAATTTAATCAAAAGGTATATAATTTTTATTACTAGTTAATTTTATTTTAAAATTTTTACATAATTTAATATTATTTTCTTAACTATTTATGTAGACACACGCGTTATAATAAATTTATTGATATATAAGTAGTTAAAAATAAAAGTTTAACAATAAATGTTTAACAATTAATTTATTTTTTTTCTAAAATCAAATTTTTAATATTTTTTTACAAAAAAAAAATATTTTTCTAAATGGTGTGTGAAACGGGGTTGGGGATACCCGATACCCGACGGGTACGGGGATGGGACAATAAACTCAAACCCTTCGGGTATCGGGTACGGGTATGGGGATATGTTGAGAAGTCGGGGTAAGGGATTGGGGAGACAATACCCGTACCCGACCCGCCCCATTGCCATGTCTACTCTATTTTGCGAGAATGCTCCAATCATATGGGATCAACATAGGCTTAAAGGGGCACTCAAACCGAGTGTCTTTACCCCGAAGGCCTAGACTCCGAAGAATCCATTAAAGGAACACTCAAACCGAGTGTCTTTATCCATGACCTCACACTCATGTTTCAAACACGTTTAACACATTACGCTACAATTTAACACTGGTTCCTAACTGGGAACCTACACTTTCTCTTTAACACCGCACATAAATATTTTTCTCAATATAAACATTGGTCAGGTTATTGTATAATTCACAGCTCACAACACAATTATTGTCATATCAAGTGTTAAACACACACACTTATTCATAATCAAATATCATGCCCACAATTTAACATCTCATAATGTCACAATCTACTATCACATGTTTACATGTATCTCACAAATTAACACATGTTCCACTTTATACTTATACTTGATTTCAACAATAATATTATAAGCAGACACTGCTCATGAGTTATACAATACTTACGACCACACACTCGTGTTTCAAACACGTTTAACACATTGCACTATAATTTAATATTGGTTCATAACTAGAAAACCTACATTTTCCCTTTAACATTGCGCATCAACATTTTTCTCAAGATAAACATTGGTCAGGTTATTGTATAATTCACAACTCACAACACAAGTAATGTCACATAAAATGTTAATCACACACTCATGTTCACAACTTCACATCTCATTATATCACAATCGACCATCTTATGTTTACGTGTATCTCACAATTTAACACATTCAACTTTGCATTTATACTCAATCTCGATAACAATATTATAATCTCAAAAAAATATATTATTCTATAATTCATCGCATATTCAATTTATCACGTATATATAATCTCAATCATAATGTCATAATCTCAATATAACTATTTATTACGCTAATCTTATTCAAAACACAAACAAATTATATAAAATTATTTCTCAATCCACGGGGAGTAAAACCCCTCAAACAATTTCACATAATCATATAAGAAGAATTTCACTACAATAAACTTCCCAAAATAAATCTCAATTTGATCCTTTAAGAACCCCTACACATGTTCATTCTAACTCCAATTGCGATAAACTCATCCCTCTAAGTGGGCTCATGTGTGTATTGTGACAGTAATAGCGGCATCTCTAGCGATTTTCTGAGATTCTTCAAGTTTTTCCTCTGACTGCTCTGATAGGGTTCTCAAACGTTAGAGAGAAGGAGAATGAATTGAATTCTTCATTCTATTGTCTACGTGTGATGAGTATTTTTCCCTCCATATACGATATTTTGCAAATCCCAACGTTGAAGATGTGCAGAAATGAACCATGAACCACATATCAAAATTTCACGATAATCCAACGGTAAACGAGTCCGGGATTGTAGTTTTACTAAGATAGTTTTGGGTTTCTACGGAAAAAAAAAATCTACAATGCAAAGGATATTTCTCTCAGCTCCAACATGTTTTCGTAATTTCCAGCAAGGAGAATGTTCGGAAATGAGTTCCAAACCTGGTGCTCAAATTTCACGACGACCCAACGGTGAATGAGTCCTACATCGTCGTTTTTTTTTAGACGGTTTGGTGGTATGCGAAAAAAAAAGGATTTTGAGAGGAGAAAGAAAAACGAAATTGAAAGAAAGAGGAGACATAAAGAGTATGATCAGTCAGAAAATTGACCTAAGATGTCTCTATTATTTACTCTATTTTTTTTGTTTATTATTTTATAAATAAATACTCTATTTTATTTCCTATAAAATAAATAAATCAAATATTTTTTTTCCTTTAAATCATTATTTTAATAAATTTATTTTTTTATTTATTTAATTAAAAAATCTCATATTTTTTTAAAAATTTTATTTATTTTAAATAAAAAAACCTTTTTAATTTAATTCACTAAATGAAAAACGAGATGTTACATGCTGAAGTGATGGCGTGATCAAATTATTTAATTATATGGCATGCGTAGCCACTGGCGACTAATCAGTGCTTATCTTTATCTTACAAGAAACCTTTTTTTTTTATATATTTTTTTAGCTATAGCATTGCCTAAAGTCTCCACTAATTATTGGCACAGTACTCTCATAAGCTCTTTAAGCTAATTTTTAAAATATTTCATACTATTATTTTAATAGAAACCAAAAATGAATTGTGACACACGATGGAATAACTCAGTTTTAAGAAATTCCACGATTGATTTGACATCTGTTAATTATTTTTCTTTAGTTAATGTAATGCAAATGTTTTATAACTAAAGTTGGTTCAGATAAATAATAATATAAATAAAAGTATGTGTCCAAAAGAGAAATATTTAAGTAATGCCAGAAATTATTATATGATTTAAAATTATGTAATCCTAATCAATATATATATATATATATATATATATATATATATATATATATATATATGTGTGTGTGTGTGTGATATTTTTTAATTTAAGAGAAGAAGTTAATGTGTCTGTAAAAATTAGTCAAGATTAAATAGTTTCAGATCATATAATAATTTTTTACTTTATAATATAATTTGAAATATTCTCTGTAATTTGTTTGAATTTTTTAAAAAAATATTAAAAGCTATAAAATTTTGAACGGAATTTATTAAATAACAATTGAAACTTACAAAATTCAATATTTTTTAATAAATTAAAAAAATGTGTGAGAAAACATTTCTCTTCTCAAATGACCACATAACAATGACGTTTTTTTTTATAGGAAATAACAATCATGTTACTCTACCTAAGTACCAACCATAACATTGAGCTACCTTTGCCAACCACCAAGAAATATGCATTTTGAATAGTGAAACAAGCAATTGGATAAAATAAGACAGGGTTAGCAACGATGAAAAATGTCCAAATTAAAGATCATTGACATTCCTTGCTTCCCACGATGTCACTGCATTTAAAACAACAAACATTTCTTATTCATGAACAACTCAGTTACCAAATAAAAATGTGGAACAATGCATCATGCCGGATCCTATATAAAAGCTGTCATCTTATGTCACTATAATTAATATACTATAATAATGTTCACAAAGAAATTGGAAAACCTTGTTCAGATCGCCCCTGTGTCCTGTCCAACATTAAGTTCGGCATCTTAGCACAACTTTACTTTGTCAACATCGTCAAACTGTAAAATAATTAGAGACAAAAAGAGATTATGATATTATTCACACTGATAATACCTGGTTGGTTCAAAAATCCATGTCAACTTGTTTTTTGCAATTTTATCCACCATCATGATCTTGACATTAATTAAGGTAAGTTTTTTGTGTGTTATCTTGTTTGTGTCATTCAAATTCAACATGGTCTTGTGCATTGAACTTGAGGAATACTATCCAGAAGAAAGAGATGCTTTGATGCTCATAAGGGATTCTTTGAATTCTTCTGTCAATTTGCATGGGAATTGGACAGGCCCTCCTTGTATAGACAATCATAGTAGATGGATTGGTATCACTTGTTCAAATTGGCATGTTGTTCAAATTGTTCTTGAAGGAGTTGACCTTAGTGGTTATTTACCTCACACATTCCTTCTAAACATAACTTTCTTGAGCCAACTTGACTTCAGAAACAATGCACTTTCTGGACCACTGCCAAGCCTCAAGAATTTGATGTTTTTGGAACAAGTCCTATTATCATTCAATAACTTCTCAGGGTCAATTCCTGTGGAGTATGTTGAAATTCCTAGTCTACAAATGTTGGAGCTGCAAGAGAATTACTTAGATGGTCAAATTCCACCCTTTGATCAACCATCATTGGCAAGTTTCAATGTGTCATATAATCATCTGTCAGGGCCTATTCCTGAAACTTATGTGCTGCAAAGGTTCCCGGAGAGTGCATATGGTAATAACTCAGATCTTTGTGGAGAGCCATTGCATAAGTTATGTCCTATTGAACCTCCTGCCCCATCTCCTTCTGTTTTTCCTCCAATCCCAGCACTGAAGCCAAATAAGAAGAGGTTTGAAGCATGGATTGTCGCTTTGATTGGTGGTGCAGCTGCACTGTTTCTTCTTTCTCTGATCATTATTATTGCTTTCATGCTTTGTAAAAGGCGAACAAATGGAAAAGAATCAACAAGAAATGATTCAGCAGGTAAGAATTATCTTATACATGTCAATTCCACCATTCATTTTTTCTAACCGATTATTGCAATGCTATTTATGCAAAATTTCTAGGATAAAAAAAATGTGACAAAATATTTGTCTAATAAATTTAGAATGTCATAACTTTATAACTCATTAAGAAAATGCAGTTTTCATGCTGATTCAGGATTTCTAAATGTTTTTAATTTTTTGTATATATTTCATATAGGGTATGTTTTTGGGGCATGGGCAAAGAAGATGGTGTCTTATGCTGGGAATGGTGATGCTTCTGAAAGATTAGGCAGATTGGAATTTTCCAACAAGAAATTGCCAGTTTTTGACTTGGATGATTTATTGAGGGCATCAGCAGAAGTGCTAGGAAGAGGGAACTTAGGCATTACATACAAAGCAACACTTGAAACAGGAACTGTTGTTGCAGTGAAGAGAATTAACCACATGAATGAAGTGAGCAAGAAGGAATTTATCCAGCAGATGCAATCGCTTGGCCAGATGAAGCATGAAAATCTAGTAGAAATAATCTCCTTTTATTTTTCAGAGGAGCAAAAGTTGATAATTTATGAATTTACCTCTGATGGCACTTTGTTTGAACTCTTACATGGTTGGTTCTGAATTCTGATTCTTTCCTTCCTTAAACAACACTACTAACTCAATACACTAACATTAATTCATAATCTGTTGGTGCTAGAGGGTAGAGGAATTGGAAGAATGCCACTTGATTGGACCACAAGACTTTCAATGATCAAAGACATAGCAAAGGGTCTAGTTTTCCTTCATCACTCTTTGCCTCAACACAGGGTTCCTCATGCCAACCTCAAATCATCCAATGTCCTAATCCATCAAGATAGTAAAGGTTACCATTGCAAGCTCACAGACTGTGGTTTCTTGCCTCTTCTCCAAGCCAAACAGAATGCAGAAAAACTAGCCATAAGGAGGTCACCGGAATTTGTTGAAGGGAAGAAACTGACACACAAAGCTGATGTCTATTGCTTTGGCATCATTATGCTAGAGATTATAACTGGCAGAATACCTGGTCATATCTTAGGTGAAATTGAGGAAACAACCAATGATCTTTCTGATTGGGTAAGAACTGTAGTGAACAATGATTGGTCCACAGATATATTGGATTTAGAAATACTAGCAGAGAAAGAAGGGCATGATGCAATGCTGAAGCTGACAGAGTTAGCTCTAGAGTGTACAGATATGACTCCAGAGAAACGGCCTAAAATGAATGTAGTATTGGTGAGAATAGAAGAGATAGAGCAAATGAGAAAAGAGAATGACTAAAACAAATTTATGTCACTGCAGCAGGATGTATTATTGTCTTGCATGAAGTGCACCCCTAGAATTTCATTGTATTAATCTGAACACTAAATTCATATGACACATCATCCAAGTCAGAAATGTCTTAACAATTGCATATAACAAATGTGTACGGAAAAACATTGTTTTCAGAAGGGATAAAAATCTCTTTGATATTGAGAAATGATTATTTCCATTGCTTTTTTCTTCTTCTATTTTATGTTTGTTATTATTTCGATTTACTTTGTTATTTAATTAAGCCAATGACGTTGTGTAATTTATGTAGTAAACTTCATGTAGTAGGATAAAATTTTGTTGTTGCTGTATGATTTGACTTTAGAAGACAGTTATGACACACTAGTAAGGATTATAACATCTGGTGATATGTACAAATAGAAAGAGTATTTTATTCACAGTTTTGGGATGAAAATATGCCTTATTCTAATAAAAATCATCTAGGATCACCTTTCCAGATGTACTTCTGTTTTTTCCACTTTGCTTCAACTATTTCCAGATTTTGGTACCTCAGAATATCCCAGTTAAGTTGAGCTATTTATTGAATGAAAGTATGTTTATCCTCTCCATTAGACAGATTCAGGAGAAGTGGATCATAGATGGTCAATTAAGCATTTGAGTTTGAAGAGAAAGGGGTAATTTCTAATAGTTAATAAATGTAATATTTGTTAAATTCAAAGTTAAAACAATAGTTATTAAGTATAGTTGTCCAACAATTATATATAAGTTTTACTCCAATTAATCAATAACTGAAGCAAAAAAGAGTAAATTGCATAACATCGATACTTCCTGAGGTTTCATCAATTTTTTTCTCAAATATCTCTCATTTTTCTTCTTTTTCACTAATTCTTCTTAATTGTTTAAAAAATATTATATCATGTATGCTATAAGAAAAGTTGAGGTAAAAGTTAAAGAATTAAATGCTACATGAAATTTAAAAACATTAATAAGATGGAAGTGTAATTTACTAAAAATAATGTCATAATTAACCAAACTCGAGAACTTGTCAGAGAATATGATGAACATGAATTGGGCCAAAGATATTGGGCTAGTCAAGCTTCTTCACATGGGGTACTCTCCACAAGCAAAGTTAGGCTTGTGCACGTCCACCTCATCCACAGGAATAGTTTGCAGATTGCAGCCTCTGCTTTCGACAGGTTGAGTAAGATGCAATGCCACATAATGAAAGACGAAGAAAAATATAGGACATAATTTCTTAGTAATTATATAATTAATAAGTAAAATTTATTAAATTCTACATGTTTTGATATAACTATAAACATATTCAATGTTTATATTTAATAATACAAAAATAAAATGTAATTGTTTTTGCATTATGTAACATTAATAAAAGTAACTCAAACTTCAATACACGAGTCAGACAAAGCCTCTTAAACCGCAACCGCAAGGCATAGCTTGCAGCTACACTTTGGTTTTTGTCCTGTTAAGAAAATCAGGATCAACATAAAAACACTGCATTCAAACACAGGTGATTGTTGATGTAGATGTGTGTAGGAAATAAAGAATGACTCAAAATTGTAATAAGCAGCCAACACATACCAACACCACCACGTGTAAACCATGTAACATTTCACGTACCTAGGTGTCTCAGCTAAGTTCAACACCTAGTTTCCCCATATAAGCACAATCACTCCACTTTTCAACCATGCAAAAAGTGCCCTCATTTTAGCTTTCTCTTCCTTCATAATTTCTCACCTTTCAAATCTCCATTCAGCTTCATTTTCTGCATAGAAAAAACCCTTTTCTGGAGAAAGAATATAGTCTTCAGCTGGACAAGGATCATTCATCTTGAAAGAAGAGTTTGTGTGTGACAATCTTTATAGTTCTAAGGAGGGTGCAAGAGAGAACTGAATTTGCTGTGATGGCAACTCGTAGATATGCTTTTGGAAGAGCTGATGAGGCCACTCATCCAGACTCCATGAGGGCCACTTTGGCTGAATTTGTTTCTACTTTCATCTTTGTCTTTGCTGGAGAAGGCTCTGGCCTTGCTTTGGGTCTGTACATATATTCACAATCTTGGTTCATACTTCACGTAAAAAGTGCTTTGAAATTTTTTTTATTGTATGTTTCTAGTCATACACTCATACTCATACATTACTACATTACTAGTATAAACCCCTGACACCTGACACTGTCTTCGGTTGTCTTCGGTTCCTATGAACCAAAAAAAATACATTACTAGGCATAATCTTGGATTATCTAATGCATACATATGCTATGAATATGTATTAGTTTTTTGGTGTGTATATGTGAGGGTGATTATTATTTGTGTGGTTTCTCTTTGTTGCAGTTAAAATTTACCAGGATTCAGCTTTCTCAGCTGGTGAATTGTTGGCAGTTGCACTTGCACATGGATTTGCTCTATTTGCTGCTGTTTCTGCAAGCATGCATGTATCAGGTGGCCATGTCAACCCAGCTGTGACATTTGGTGCTCTCATTGGAGGCAGAATTTCTGTTCTCCGTGCCGTATACTACTGGATTGCTCAAATTCTAGGTGCTATAGTGGCTGCCCTCGTTCTCAGGCTTGTCACTAATAACATGGTAAACTATATATTCCACTTCTTCAAAAACAGTATACAAAACATTCTCCGATACATTAAGGATGATGAATACAAAGAGTTAATTATATATGTGACATGTAAATTTAACAGGATTAAGATACTCTTTTGCTCCTTGAGTCAGTTTCACTTTGTTCTCCTAATTTAAAAAAAAAAACACTTAATTTCAGAATTTTTGTTAAACCAAGTTAGTTCTTCATGAGTTTACCATACTAACTTGATTAAGGGCCTGTGTGGATACGATGTATAAGTGTTTTTGCGAACTTCTCTACTAGAAATATAAAGTTTTTTTTTCTAGAAATATAAAGTTTTTTTTGGCAGAGAAGCTCTCAAAAACTGTCAAAGGACTTCTATCCTTCAAATAGATTCTAACTTGGTTATATGGTTTATTAATTGCATAACTTGTACAATCTTTTTAATGGAGACATGATAAAATAAAAATAAAAAATTGGACTTTTCAATTAAAACTGATGTGTTGTTGCGGTTGCTTGTTGTAGAGACCATCAGGGTTCCACGTGGGACAAGGTGTTGGAGTAGGGCACATGCTTATACTTGAGATAGTCATGACATTTGGGCTAATGTACACTGTGTATGGTACTGCAATTGATCCCAAAAGAGGTGCTGTTAGCAATATTGCACCTTTGGCAATTGGACTCATTGTTGGGGCAAACATCCTTGTTGGTGGACCATTTGATGGAGCATGCATGAACCCTGCTCTGGCTTTTGGGCCTTCCTTAGTGGGCTGGAGATGGCACCAGCACTGGATCTTCTGGGTGGGTCCACTGATTGGGGCAGCACTAGCAGCACTGGTCTATGAATATGTTGTGATCCCAACTGAACCCCCTCATCAACACCAACCTTTGGCTCCTGAAGATTACTAGTTGCTTCCACTAGTTGTATCAAAATATGAGTGTTATTAATAGCTTTTTGTGTATCTAAATATAAGGGTATGCTTGTGTTTTCTTTTGTTTTTGCAACCACCCTTTTGCTTGAGTGGCCACTAGGCTCCTGCATGTGCATTTTTATTTTTCTTGTTTTGGGGTCACAACTGCCAAAGCCTAGTTGAGTGTGTAGCTGTTGTATTTTGTCTTCTACACATATTGAATAAAATGTGTGAAACCCTATTTTGTATAGGGATGCTACATCAGATTCGAGTCAGTTGCATGTAAACACTAGTATGCTAAAAGTAACGAATAGATCATTTAAGGGGGGAAACAAATAAAAGGATGTAAAAGATAATAATGCAACCATTCAAGATAATAGTATATCCAAGAAGTAAAAAAAATTCAAGATAATAGAGAGCCTTTCTATTAGATTTGTTTGTTGAGAATTTGGAATAAATTTTATAAAATATCAAATGAGCATCAAAACACATACATTATCTCATATTATCAAGAAGTTTTAAGGAATATTTGGATTTATCATTTAAGAAATATTTAGATTCATAGGAAGCCTTTCTATTAGATTTGTTTGTTGAGAATTTGGAATAAATTTTATAAAATATCAAATAAGCATTTGGATTCACAGGGAGATTGATCAACACGTATCAAGAAGTTTTAAGGAATATTTGGATTCACAGGAAGAAGAAGTTTTAAGGAATATTTGGATTCACAGGAAGATTGATCAACACGTAGCGGAATCTGATAGTGGTTACGAAACAATTGAGTGGTCCTCATTTTTCTCATCCATGTTTTTCTAATTTTCTCACTGATGTATCTGATCACTTTATTTTCAGATAACAGTCGTATTGTTATGTGATATGCCTAACGGTTATTATCTACATCCTAAAAATTAGGGATTATCTACATCTTGAAAATTAGGGATTAATTTTCTATGATTGATAGATATAAGCTAAACTCTATAAATAACATAGAGTTCTCAGTTTAAACATATCCTTAAATTTAATACCCATTGTATCGTTGGAAAGTGTTAAAGGGATGGAAGTATTTTGTGTCTTCAAGTCTTCAAAAATGCTGCTTGGAGAGCAATGTTAAGAGGTTAGTGATCCTATTTAATTATGTGATCTGTTTGAACATGTGATATGTTTACAGTTTTATTTCACATTTGGTATCACAACTATTTAACACGCCATTTTCAACAATAATAGACTTAAATAATGAATTATTTGAGTGTTTTTTTTATTTGTAGAAATTGAATACGGTAATATTTACCCATCTTTCCAATTAATTGAGCTATATTCCTTGATTTAAATGTGTTAATATTTATTGAATAACTCAAAGAAATAAGTTTTGCAATATAAATTAAATTCTTGGAGAACTGAGGAATATTAATCAAAATTTATTGATGATTCATCTAGAAATCGGATGCGTCCACATGTGATAATTGTTGGCATGTGTAGACTTACTTTGCTTTTGAATTGAATAATGTCTTTTATATTCTTGAGTTCTCAGAAAATTTATTTTAGCTAAAATATGTTAGAGATTTTTAAAATATACTCGAACTTTGCAATTAATTCTTGAAAAAATTTTGTTCCTCGTTGGATCCTGAAATTTTCAAAGTTTTGTGGAAAATTCATGTCGTTAGTCTCCGTTAAAATTGTGATGCCATGTCCATTAGTTGAACACATCAGCGATACTGATAATTGCTATGCTTATGTAATTTGAATATTTAAATCACATAGCAATTATCTAAATTTCCTTTTTTTTATTGCTTCTTTTGTGTTAAAACATTAGGAATTTAGCTTCTTCTAAGTTTTTGTTCAATAAATGTTAAAGTGAGTTCATTTGTGTTTTGGGGTGTATTTTTTGTAGTATTACACAACAGGAGGCCTAGAAAAGGGTTGAAGAACTGGAGCAGTGCGCTCAGCACGTCAACAACCGCTCAGCGCGAGGAGCCAACTTGGAGGCCAGGCTTAGCACATCTTTGGCGGCTTAGCGTGCATCTGGCAGCTTAGCCCGCATCTGGCGGCTCAGCGCGCATCTGACGGTGTAGCGCACGGTCACTTATGCCAGTTGGACTCTGCATATGCGCTTAGCGAGCACATGTAGACTTAGCGCACAGTCAATGTCAAAAAATATGACTGTGCTGTGTTTTAAAGGGAAAAATAGGGAGAAATCAGGATAGTTCTTCTTTGGGACCAAAATAAGGAGCGAAGGCACAGAGAGAAAAGGGAGAACCCATTCACTTGGGAACCATTTCCTCCATTTTCTTCAAATTTCTTCCATACCTATTGTTTCCTTTTTGTATTAGTAAGTCTCTCATGACAATGAGAGGCTAAACCACCCATTGTTGAGAGCTCAGTGTTAGTCGTTATTTACGACTAACTTTTGTATTGAATAGTTACATGAAATTAACATCTTTTCCCTAATTTATGGTTTTTTTTATAGGAAGTGTACATATTTTCATGTTTAGTTTGATTTTATATAGTAGATACTCCCATTTTGTGAATTGATGTTGAAATCACTTCAATTTCAGGCTAAAAGAAGAGAAGGCTCAAGTAGCTGGTGTCTCGCTAAGCGAGGCATGCAGCTCGCTTAGCGTGCTGGGAAACTCTAGAAGAGGATCAGTTAGAGATGTGCTCGCCCAGCGCGCCGCAAGTTTGTCCAACGAGTCGTTTGTCTCTTCTCGCGCTTAGCGCGCCCAGCTCGCTAAGTCAAAATTCACTTACTCTTGGTTAGCGAACCAATCTCGCTAAGCGAGCCTTCAGAATCTGAAACGTTAAGGAGCCTTTAAAACACTGAAGTTGGCTAAAACACTGAAGTTGGCAAAAACTAAAGAGGGGAGTTGAAAAATAGAGCCAAGGGAGAAGCTAGAGCGACAGAAACGAAGCCACCAAGAGAGTCTAGGTTAGAGGAGTAAGATTAGGGTTGTAGAGGTTGAAGGAGACATCCTCAACCATTTTTAACCATTTTATTCCCTCAAAATATATCCTTTGTATTGAAAGCTCATTACTTGTAATGGAAGGCTAAACCTCTTGGTTGGGAAGTTCTGTTGAATCTTTGATGTAATATTCTTTCACTATCTATTTAATGTTGTTTTTATGTGTTCATTGCTTCTATCCAACTTATTTTTACATGCTTGTGGCTTGATCACCCATTTGTATGTATAGTTAGGATTTTTAGCATTGGAAAGTGCTTTAAATCCTTAGAACTTGATAGAGCAAGCTAGAAAACTGTTCATTTTAACCCCAATTGCGATAAACGCATCACTTACCTCTAAGCGGACTCACGTGTGTAGTCCAGTAGTGATAGTGACATCTCTAGCGATTCCCTAAGATTCCTCAAGCTTTTCCTCTGGTTGTTTTGCTAGGATTTCCAAGTTTTAGAGAAAAGGATAATGGATTGAAGTCTTCATTTCATTGTCTCCTTGCGAGGAATATTTCTCTCATCACAACGGTGGGAATGTGCGAAAATGAGTTCCAATTCAAATTTCAGGACGATCCAACGGTTAACGAGTTTGGAATTGTAGTTTTAGAGCAGGTTTTAGTGTACGCCTGAAAAAGAGAAGATTTTGGGAAAAGGAAAAGGAAAAATGAATTTGAGAGGAAGAAAGAATATATATACGTATCGTAAATATAAAAACTAATCTAATATATTTTTATTTATAGCTAGATACTTTCCTTGGACCATCATTTTTTATTAAACTTCTATAACACATCTTGCATTTGAATTATGGAAGGATTATTAAATTGAAATTTAATTTTTTTTTCCTTTATGCACCCATGGTCTAATTCTTTTCTCCCTCTGTATGCATGCATATGCATACTTGTTAGTTGTAATTCACGACTAACTTTTGTATCGAATAGTTACATAAAATTAGCATTTTTTCTCCAATTTATGGTTCTTTTTGTAGGAATTGTACATATTTTCTCATTTATTATGATTTTATATAGTAGATACTTCCATTTTATGAATTAATGTTGAAACCACTTCAATTTTAGGCTAAGTGAGGTATATGCGCTTAGCGAGTGGCATCCGCTAAGCGAGGCATGCAACTCGCTTAGCATGCTGGAAAACCCTAGAAGAGGATCAGTCAGAGATGTGCTTGCCCAGCGCGTCGCAAGCTTGCCCAGCGAGTTGTTTGTCTCTTCTCGCGCTCAGCGCGCCCAGCTCATTAAGTCAAAATTCATTTACTCTCACTTAATGAGCCAATCTTGCTAAGCGAGCCTTCAGTAGCTGAAACGTTCAAGTAGCCTTTAAAACACTAAAGTTGGCGGAAACTAAGGAGATGAGTCGAAAAACAAAGTAAAGAGAAAAGCTAGAGCAACAGAAACTGAGCCACCAAGAGAGTTTAGGTTAGAGAAGTGAGATTAGGGTTTTAAAGGTTGAAGGAGACATTCTCAACCTTCCTTAGCCATTTTCCTTCACTTAAACTATGTTCTTCCTAGTATTGTAAGCTTATTTCTTGTAATGAAGGCTAAACCTCTTGGTTGGGAAGTTCTGTTGAACCATTGATGCAACATTCTTTCACTATCTATTTAATGTTGTTTTTATGTGTTCATTGCTTTTATCTATGCTTATTTTTACATGCTTGTGGCTTGATCACCCATTTGTATGTATAGTTAGGATTTCTAGCATTGGGAAGTGCTTTAAAGCCTTAGAACTTGGAAGAGCAAGCTAGAAAACTGTATGTCTAGGAATGAAGTGCAACGATCTAGTCCATATTATGATGTAGACTTAATGCAACTCTTTTAGGCTGAGTTTGTTGAGGGATCAAGGACGAGATTTTAAAGAGAGTTAGGCTCATTCACTCGAAGGATCTTGGTTTGGGTAATTTTTCAGTATAAGAACACTAAGATAACATTAAATAGAAAAAAATACATAACAACATCAAGGGAAATTCAGTAGAACGACCTGACGCTTATTACTTGACTGTTTTTACTTCTCAAACCTTAGATATTTAGTTTGCATTTAAATAGATTTTAGAACAAAAACAAAATCCCAACTTGATATTTACTTGCTTTTAGTTTATACAAACGTTTGCTCACTGACTATACGCTACTGAGTGAAACAAATTTCATGTGAACATGATACTCGATCTTACCATTTTATACTGCTTGTGCGAATCAATACACTTACCTACATCCGTGAAAAATAATGCTTACCGAAAGAACAACATAATGTGCACATGCCCCACATGTACAAATTATTTTATTCAACCTAAACCACTAGCATTTGTTATTTTATTATTTACTTTATTTTTTATTTTATAAAGAGAAATTCTATTTTATTTTCTATTAATTGAATAAATAAAATATCTTTTTTATTTTCTAAGAACATATATTTATTTTATTTAACTTAGCACTATTATTTTAATTAATAAAATTATTTTATTTATTTATTTGATTAAAAAAATTATTTTTTTTTTAAAATTTTATTTATTTTTAAATAAAATCATTTTTAATTTATTTTACGAAAAAAATAGGTATTACAAATATTATGAAAGAGGGTGAGACATAAAGGGTTAAACTTAAAACTCACCACCATGAGCACAAAATGCTGACTAAAAGAAAAATAAACACTTTATATTATATAAATATATGACAAAGATCTTAATCCATCACACAAATGCCACTAAGATAAACAAATGGCAAAAGGGTAGCTGATAATTAGCTCATAACAGGAAAACCAAGCTCAAAGTTGGGCCGTGAAGAATTACATAGGAAACATCGAAAAAGTGCCCAAAATCAAAAGATCATGAGAAACATAGTCAATTCATCGAGAAACATGTATACAAAAGGGGAAAAAAATTAATTTGATGATGGGCCACGTCACAGATGTGATTTATGTTTAGGATATTGTGTTACTTTCATTGGACTAGAATCTAGATTAGATGTTCGTACATCATTTTTCTCGAAAACAGATTTTTTTAAAGGCTACCATTTTTATTTTTTTTGTGTAAAGTTGTAAGATTAAGTGTTATTAACTGAAGACAAAAGTGTTATTAATTATTCATTTTATTAATTTAACCAGTTAATTAATCATGATTCTTTGAAGAAAAAAACTCTTTAATTTATTTTATGATTCACCTTCTTATAGTCTCTATCTTTACATAAATAAAATAATATTTTTTACATAAATAAAATAATATTTAATTCTCACTTTTTTAAGATATTTGATTCTCACTTTTTTTAAGCCTACGCATCTTTCTTGTTCAAAGTTCTCATGCATAAAAAAATGAAAGATTATTTTTTCTTATTAAACAATTTAGGGAAGTTCTCAAAACTTCTGTCTCTAAATGGATATTTGCAAAAGACTTTTATTGAAAAAAAATTGAAGAAAAGAAATGAAATTCTTATCTTGTTTGGCATTTGATTTTTCTCCATGAACCCAGAACAATACATATTATGTCACAATAATATATATATATATATATATATATATATATATATATATATATATATATATATATATATATATCAAGGCAGCAAGAACTTACCATAAAAATCAAGTTTGCACATAGTTTTTTTCTCTTGCAATTTTCCGGACAAGCTTAAGAATTTGGGGCCCAACAAGAACAGGAGTGTGCCTCTTCATTGTTTTATGGGCATTACTATTCTCCTATTTATAAAACATATTTTTTTTCCTAGTATATATAAAAATATTCAAAATTTATTTCTGTAAAAAAAATCACATTTTATATTGATTATATACATAACCGAAAGTGAAACATTTATATCAGTTATATATTTAATCAATATAAAAAGTTATCATCATAGGTTTAGATTTATTCGAATTTATGTTCAAATCAAAAAACAATACATTCTAATTTTATAAAAATGAAAAACATACTAAAAATTTTAACTCTATTTTTATATTTGTGAAAACAAAAAACATATTTTAGCTTTGGTCAAAGTGAAAAAACAAAAATACCTTTTATATTGAAAAACACATTTTTGTTGATTATGTGTACATTCATTGTGTTATTTTTTATAACCTTGATTCATTCATAATTAACTAATTTCTAAAAATTCACTATGATTAACACAAGTTATAATAACTTTGTCTCTTAATCAAGTGGTCTAAGATTTGAATCTTGGTTAATCTTTGAGTATGAAATAAATCGTGTTAAAAGAGAAATTTTCACTTTGTATACCTTCAAGGTCCCTGACAAAGATTTGTCACTACTTTCTATGGAAACAACTTCATATTTATATTATAATTAAAAAAAAACTAATTTCCAAAATTTAAAATTTCCTTGATTCATCCGAAAAATTATGATACTATTAAAAAAATTAAAAGGTATTAAAAAAGAGATTTGATTCATTCGTAATTAATTTGATTATAATTAAAAATAACATAATTTGATTAGACATCATGTTTGATAGAGGGATTTTAATGCAGGGGAGGAAAAACACCTATTTTTTGTTTTGTTTGCAATGAAAGAAAAAAATTTTAAAAATTAATTTTTATTTTTTTATCCTTATAATTTAAAATTTTAAAATACAAATATAAGTATTTTAGTCATTACACTTAAAATATGTTAAATCTCCTCTCCTCTTCTCTAAATTTCTCAACATTAGAGGAAAGAAAAATTTTAATGCCGAAGAATTTAACTTCGACAATTACTTCTTGCACCTCTAAAATTTCTTCCTCCACCTTTTTAAGCTTTTGAAAAGACTATTCTAAGATGCAAAATTATATTTCAGGCTAACCTTTCCAAAATGTAAATTTTTACATACATTCTCAATTAAGGACGGGAAATAAAAATGGAGGTGCAGTAAACAATTGTTTTTAACTTCCCTTTAATTATTCTCCTCCATTTTACCAAATAGTTTCTTCCGTCCCAAAATAGTTTTCATCCATCCTATGTTGTTTTATACAAATTAAGTATATAAAAAATAATTTTATAAATTTAATCTTATATCATTATTAATTTATAGATTTTAACATTTATCATTAATGTTATAAGAAATATAAATAAAAAATAATTAATATTATATTAAAAATTAAAATAATAATTATCTTGAGATAAAAAAAATTTACACATCAATTATAATTATAATGTAAAGGAGGAAGTGCTATTTAAAGTTTGAGATCCAATATTCTCTACTAGTCAGCCAGTGTTAAATTCTAGATTAGATCACACAATTAGTAAGCATTTATCCTTTGTTGGTCCACTCCTCGAATTCTGGCCTTTGTTCAAAAGTCTCACAACACAATTAATCTGGCCAATCTTGCATGTGCCCTCCACATCTTAGATCATCTTTAAATGCTTATGCTTCTGGTCCATGCCTCAGGTTTGAAACGAAGATATATTCGCAAAACATTGGTATAAAAGGCTGACACTAAATTTCTAGTTCAGTGTTCCAGATTTATAAATTGTCTATAGTAGGAGTATAATTTTTTTTATCATATAATAAAACTATATATTTTCAAACATTGAGATCTCTCTGCAGTTTAAACATAAATCCAGAGAATGTATATATCCCTATCCAATGTCCAATTTCAATCCAATCCCATTACATATAAAATGTTCTAGTTGTAGCAAAAACATATCACGTCAACATAATAAAGGCAAAAGAATGCACGTACGTCATGGCCAAATAACGGGGGCACACATGCAATATTCATGGACAGAACAATATAACAATGAGAAATGCTATTTGTATAGTATACTATTATATATACAATAATTAAATTTCATAACTAAGAAAGAGACAAAAAAATTAGAGATGTAATAAATCTTATGATAAAAAGAGATAAACACAAAAAGGTGTTAGTGGTTTATAAATTGTTAGAGTTATTATAAAATAGCACAATTTTATGTGTCATGTATTGCTAAAAACTTTGAACATGTCGCCTGCAAAGTTTGATAAAAATGTGGGAAAAGGCATAACATTAACAGAACCATGACTTTTGCAACCATGAGCGTTTTCATGGTGATGATGAATGATAAACTTATACAAACTAAATGAATAATAACAAGAGCACAGAAACATGATGCTGCCATTTACCAAACGACAAGCAACTCAGTATAACGCGTACGCTCTCAATTGATAGCAATTAGCTGACTCACGTTAATTAGGATATATCTATAGCAAGGCCCCAAGTAATGGCTTCCCATTTTCCAACTCAAAAAAAATAAATAAATAAATAAATCTACAAGCATTTCATTCACAAAATTCTATAATTAATTTTATATAAAATTTAGTTGGACACCCGTACATATCTCATTCCTATCAGTTATCACATGACATTTTGTTATGGTGCCATCATTATCAATACGATTCTTATATGATTAAGTATTTTTTTACTTTGATTTTTTTTTTCTTTTGAAAGTGCTATACATATTAGTAAGAAAGACACAATATATCTATATATGTAAGATTTCATCTTAAGACTAGTAGTTGAGGTAAACTTTTCAACTCGAATAATGCTATTTAGTACAAAACATGATGGAGGCACAAAAGGTTAGGAACATGGAATATTAATGTCATGTTTTTAAACAAATATTGATTAATAAATTAGAAAAATGTAACATGAGATTTGACCGAAATCATTCTCCACAAATGCTTATTGTCCAAAAACATATTATAAGAAAAATATTAGAAACACACTATCTCATATACTCTTAAATATTAGTTTGTTATGTTCACGAAATTAAGCATTATTTTAGTGAATTGTTTTACCAAATTTATTTATTTGTTTTGTAAATATAGTTTACAATAATAGCATTGGAGGGAGCATGATTAAATTAAAGAGGCATTGATTATAGAGAAAGGTGAGAGACATGCTTGATATGTTAAATAGAAGATGTACACCTTGATATCTTGGATTTCATAGGGAAAACAGAAGGTTATAGGTTAAAGAGTCACACAACTTTGGGTTCCTCTGAGAAGTTTACTGCTTTGAGAGAGCCTCCTAAATTTGCTAAAAATAAGGACAGATGGCACAAAATTATTTAAATTGTGTTAGCATTGTTGTTTCAGATAGAGATAATGAAGAATTGGCTCATGCGTTTGTTGTGACTAGTAAAAAATAAACAGAACAAACAAAACGCTTGAAGAAGACAAAGTAAAAGGGAGAGTGTCTATGGAAGGATGCGTAAATAACAAGCCTTACAAATGCAATTGTCATACCATTTTTTTTTTAACTGCGACAATTGCCATACCATTAAAATTGTATCTAACAATCTTGAACCCATAATTAAATTAAGGATTAGAAAATTTAAAACGTTACTTTAACCTACATTTTTTTAGGAGAGTTTAGTAATATGAAAAAAATGAAATATTACAAAAAATAAGTTATTAGGTTTTTGTCTTATAATTTATTTTTTATGTTCAATTAAGTCTTTTAATTTTTAAAATTAATTTAATTTGATCTTGGCATCTGAAATAAAATGAGGGCATTAAGGACATGCTAATGTCATTACATTTTATGATGATTTAAAATTGTCATCTTCATTTTTTTAATACCATCAATCTAATTATCACATAAAGAATAAATTAAATATGAATAGAGAGTAACTGAAATGAGAAATTAAAAAAAAAATACTTTGAAATTAAAGCTTGAGGTCAAGGGCATCAATTCATAAGTACATGATTGCAAAACAGCTAATACTTTTCTTGATTCTTGCTGTATAAAATTAACATTTCTTTCTTGTTTCTATCATACAAGACAGGAAAAAGTCCAAAAGTGATACACCGATAGTAACATTATTTTTATATTATACACTGCGTAGGAAGAACTGTATATTTCAAATTTTCATGATAAACTAATTTTGTGATTTTTCAATTCCAACAATGTTGGTACGAAATTGTTTTTCAATGATTTGATCTGATTTCTTGTTTTCATCTATATTGAAAATAGGATACAGCAAATCAGGGATGGATTCAAGCGGACAAGCTAGTTTATGATGCTTGAAACTATTAAAATAATGATAATTTGTGACAGTTTTCTGAATTATAAAAATTATAGAAGATTAAAGATTCAATTATATTTTTTTTGTAATTTAATCAAGAACCTAATTAATTTTTTCTTAAAAAATTCAAATCTACTAATGTATTAAATCTATATAAAAAAAACTGTATAATATTGTCCTAGTGATTGTAAAATGTACACCAATCACGTTCTTTGTGGTGAAAAACATATTTTCTTTAAAAAATACGAATTAAGAATAAAAAATATAAATTATAAAAAATACGGATTATAAATAAAAATATTTTCTTGTAAAATGTACTTATATCAATGTATTTAGGATGATTTTTTAGTACTCAATCGTAACTGTACTAATTTTTTTATATGATTTTTTTTATTACACAAGCACGTGTGAGAGAGACAGGGTACGTGAATGCCTGATTAGTGATTACGATGCATAAAGAAATTTTTCAAAACTTAAATTAGGTTATTAAAATTTATAATTGGGTTTAAAGTCAGTTCAAGCCTGTTTAATATTTATTAAAATAAACACACTAGATCAAACATTTAATAGATAAACTTAGGTAATTCACAAATAATTCAACTAATCAATATCTCTGGATAAGAATATCGAGTAGTGTAAAGCTTATAGGTGTTTGTAGATACATTAACTGGGTTTAGCCAAGTTTATCAACATGAATTAATTTTAACTTGTATAAAAAGTCTGATACAATTTAACTTTAAATTTATTTTATTTTCTTCTCTTACAGATACTTATAGATTAGTTCATTAAAATTTATTTGGTCTTAAAAGAGTGTTAGAAATATGACTTGTAGTTGTATGAATTTTTAAACATAAATAATATTAGTAATAACTAATTAATTTATAGCAGTAAACCTGCAATAAGCTTTATCGCAACAAAAAACACATAATTTTTATCATCACAATTATATAATTGTAAATACACTATTTATGTATTTTCTCTCCCGCACACGAGATTATTATGCACAAGAGTGAATCCAAATCATAAAGTAAGGATGAATTCAGATGTTCTCTCCTGCTTCTCCGGCGGGATTAAGTGCATTATATTCTCTTTTCCCCTCAGTTGTTATACAATAAGCAATTGAATGATTAAATAATGTTTGAATTTCAGCTGAAAGGTTTGAATATATTTTAATTATCAAAAACAACTATTTTTCTTATTCTTCATTTTAAGCATTAGAATTAATTTGTAAAAGAATTTTCTCAATTTTAATCTAAACACAGTTTATAAATGTTTTGCGAAATATTGATCGGACAGAAATATGTGAGAACTTAAACGTATTCGAGGTTGACTAGTAGATATTATTATATACCTATACGAGACAGGTTGATCCATTAAAAGAAGTTAGATCTAATACAAGGAGTTAGTTCTTCCTAATGACAAACCAAAATTTAAATTTTTATTGTGAGAAATATATATATTTAATGTTAAACAATAATTATCTAGAACATATTTTTTTCTAAAAGAAAATGATGTAAGAAACCAAAAAAGAATTAGACAAGCTGGTCCATTATGAATTTAAAAAAAGACAAGCTGGTCCATTGCACCAAACCTCACTTCCACTCTCATTGCTCTATAAATTGCAAGTTACTCTTCCAATATTGCACAATAAATTGCACGATACTCTTGCTAGTTCACAAAGCTAGCTATAGCTGCTACCTCTTATTGGCTTTTTTGTCTTACTGTTTCAATAACAGTAAGCTCTAAGCCACCGCCAAGTTTCATTTCCTTCTTTAATTTCCTCCCTTTCTACCTTGTTGTTATTCTTCTTCACCTTGGTTACCCTGCCCTACCCAAAAGTTCAATATCTTTTTTGCAGCGTCAATACCCTCCAAATTCCAATAAAGATATACACACACACATTTATATGTTCATATAGTATATGGTATACAACATGATCATTCAATATTCATCAAATTGGAGCTGCAATTTATCCATGATGGCAAGGCTTGCCTTGTGCCTCCTTGTGATGTTGAGCAATAATGCAAGTTCTTCATCTGCTCGTTTATTGTTCAATAGAACAAGAGGAGGGTTCACGATCATGCCTAAAGAAGTACATAGGAGAAACCTGCTTGATAATGGACTTGGCCATACACCCCCCATGGGGTAAGCCTCTTTTTCTCTTCACTTTTCCCACCAAACTTGCCTATTTTCTTTTTTCTTTGTCCCCCTAGCTTTTGCATATATATAATTAACATGCTCAAATAATTGAAATACTATTTGGCATGAGAGTGTGATAGTCTAATATTGATGCACGTGCATGGTCTCAAATAATTAATCTTGGTTAATTATTGTGTGGTCAAAGTTTAGATGCAACTTTAAGGTATTTTTGGTGTCGTTCTTCGATTAGAATAAAATTTTTTATTGTGCGAATTATTAAGATGAAACTAAAATTCTGATTAAATATTAATATTAAAAATATTTATGAAATTATATCTAAGTCTTCTCACTGTATGCATCAATATATTAATTGAAGAGAATACTTATCTTCAATTCAAGTTTACCATTTAGGGGATAATAGGGAAATTGGGAAGGAATTTAAGAGAGCTATTTGAAATGGGACTAATTCTTTTCAATAAAAACAAATTATATAAAACAATAAACAATAATATTATATGTCTTATCTTGATCTGATTCTTCATACATATCAATCAATGATTTATGATGGCACCGTCAAGTCCTCCCAACTACATCCAATTTACTTAATCATGAATGGCACAAGATGATGTGAGTGCTCCCACGGCATGTCCATTGTGGTGGCATTATTTGTCTTGTAATTGATTAAGCTGCAATTATGATTCTTGTTTGGGGTTTGTGGAATTTTTCGTTACTTGTTGAGCTTTCACCGACTTGTTGGCAATTGGCAAGATGAAAAGGACATTTGGTGACTTTATTGCATCAATTGCACAAAATATTAAGGTTCAAGAGGAGTTGTTATAGTAGCATTTGATAGTTTTACCTAAGCCACTTATAGGAAATAAAAACAAACCCTGGGTTTGGTTCTTGTTCCATCTTTATTTATTGCATTCACCAATATTCAAGAATCCATATCTTAAAATCATCAATAGATATAAATAAATAAATAATTTAGGAGTTGTATATATGATGGTGTGGAAATAGATCTCACAAGCATTCACGTGCAAGTTCCTCCAAGGATTAATTATTTCATAATGTTACTTATATTTTCTACTTATTGTAGTGGCAACATCCATGATCCATGTATTAATGGTCCTTGATTGAGCTTTCAACTCATAATTGAGTTTTCAATTGACCCTCCAACCACTTCTTATGGTTAGGGTAGGCCAATAAAAAGTTAATGATTTTCTTGTTATTATTGAAGGACTTTTCTAATTAAACGATCTTATCTTCAACTTTTAGGCCGAATTTCAGTGACAACTACATAATGCTTATTTGATAAATTAGCAAAAATATAAAGTTTATAGCCGTAATGTACAAGTAATGTGATAATTTGAATAGTCACGTAATTTTGCTATCTATTTTTCATTTATTTTGCCACTATTATATGATTTATTCTTCATTTCATCTCTAGTAGAAAGATTTGTTGTCTTGTTGTATACAACCATCTTATCCAAAAGAAGCAATAGTGGGATAAATTATTTATTTATGAATTTTCATTATATTAGATAAATGTTATGTTCAACAAGATATTTCAATTAATTTTTAATTTTTTTCACTAGCTGAAAAGTTTATTTAATTGTTTGATAAACAAATTTTTTTAATAACTTCTTGGTAGTTTCTAGAATTTTTTGAAACACTACTTATGTCACGTTTTTTAAAACATTAGCTTCTAACTTCTAATTTTTTATATTTTCTTTCATTCTTGATATATTTATTGATTTCCTTATTACATTTAATAAAATAAATCATGGTATTCTTATTTTTTTGTCATTTTATATTTTTTAGTTAATTTTATTAAACACTTATTTAATAACCTAATTTTTAACTTTTAACTTTCAGTTAATTTTTTAACTTCCAACTAACTTTTCAGATTTCAACTAACTTTCAGTTAACTTTGCTTAACATAACCAAAAGCAAACCTTGTATTTGCCTAAAGCCAACAAGAAATGAGAATTGAACATGGAACTTTCATTATTGTATGAGCCCTTGAACCGTTGTGCCGAGTGTGCATACATTCGACTCATCAAATTATTTAGGTTTCAAATAATTAGTGTTTAATGTAAAAAGTTTTGAAATTGATATATAGAAATATGTTTGATTTTTAACTTGTGATGGAAGCTCAAGTCTACACCCATAAAAGTTTGATTTTGGAAGCCCATACTATTGAGTGTTGAATTAATGTTTTGACTTCTTTATGTTTTTTACACTTAATGTTTTGACTTGGAAGGCTATTTTTGTAACCATAAAAATAACATACATAAAGTGATGTTTAAAAAAAAAACCTCTGATTTCATTAGTGATGAAAGTAAATGCACAATGACCAATTACTGATTATAAAATTCAGATGGAATAGCTGGAACCATTTTGCCTGCAATATTAAAGAAGACTTAATTCGAGAAACAGGTAACTTAACTATTACTACATGAATTTGGAATATACAAAAAAAAAAAAAAAACTATTTAGATTGCTAGACATATTCTTGCCAATATTTGTTGTGTTATATCTCTTCATAATGCAGCCGATGCTATGGTGTCAACTGGCCTTGCTGCTCTAGGTTACCAATATATTAACATAGGTAGGACATTTTGTATTGTTATTGTAGTCATTAATAGTATAAAATTATGCTTATTTATGCATTGAAATACTAATTTATTATTTTTCTATAAATTTTTAGATGATTGTTGGGGAGAGCTTAACCGAGACTCAAAGGTAAAATTGCATATCAAAATATAATATCTTCTTTCTGTGATATTTAATTTGGCTAATGTAAAATTGTGGCAGGGCAATTTGGTTCCCAAAGCCTCAACATTTCCTTCCGGAATGAAGGCTCTAGCTGATTATGTTCATAAAAATGGTTTGAAGTTGGGGATATATTCTGATGCAGGGTATGTCATATGTTAAACTTAAACTTTGATTTTTGTATATTTATGATTATTCAACCATTTTTTTTATCTGTGACAATTTATCTGCAGAAATCAAACGTGCAGTAAAACTATGCCTGGATCACTTGGACATGAAGAACAAGATGCAAAAACATTTGCTTCCTGGGTAACATGCATTCATTTCAAAGTCATTTTTCATTTATATCAACATATATCCTATGTAATTAATTTTATTAACATCTACTTTCAATGTTACTTTAGGGGATTGACTACTTGAAGTATGATAACTGTGAGAATAACAATATAAGCCCCAAAGAAAGGTATTTGTGACCTTCAAGTGCACACAAACAATTAATTACATGCTTCTAAAATCTAGGAATTGATACATTTTGTGACACAGGTACCCTCCAATGAGTGAAGCTTTGGCAAACACTGGAAGGCCAATTTTCTTCTCTTTGTGTGAATGGTGAGCCAGATTGGTGATCATGTTTCACATACATTATGCTGATAAACTTCACTATTTCATTGAGGAATTTATATAGCTAGAAGAAAGTATAACTAATTAGAATTTCATCTCCTCTACTATTCCTCTAAGCCAGAAAATTTACTTTTTTTTAACTATTAATTGCTTTCTCAAACACAGGGGATCAGAAGATCCAGCAACTTGGGCCAAAAGTGTGGGAAATAGTTGGAGAACAACAGGAGACATTCAAGATAAGTGGGATAGGTAAGCATGCGTGGTATGATATATAAATTTATATATCTTCAATGTCAATATAAGATGAATCTAATTTGAGGAATTTCATTATCTTGTTTGCATCACATTCATGCTTTATTGAACACTTGACAAAGTCACTGGAGCTTATTTGAACCAACATGATGAGTAAGTTGAGTTTATTTTCTACACATTCTCTGTGTAAAAAAATTGACTCTGTCAACTAATCAAAAGAATTTTGTTGATAAGACATTTAAGGTAATTATTGTAAAAATTAACAAACTTATTATATATGACAGTTTATGATTATATAACAGTGTAAAACCCTTTACATTATCTGTGCACACATTATTTATTAAGTTATGAAGAGTATCGCTTTTAAGGAAATCATTTTCTTGCATCATTATGTTTCATATATTCATTTTCAACATCGGAAACTTATAATATTTTCTCCACAGTATGATATCTCGTGCAGATCTAAATGACAAATGGGCTTCTTATGCTGGACCTGGAGGATGGAATGGTAATCATTCTCACCACTCACTAGTTTTGGACATAGTTATCAATCTCAGATTGCTTAGTACTTAAATAAAAATTAGCTCTTCAACTAAAATAAGTAAATAAATAAGAAATAGGTCCATGTATAATTCCTATTTACTACATCATATTAAAGAAACTAAAGTTCACATTTTCATTTTTTGGTGTATAGATCCTGACATGCTAGAAGTTGGAAATGGAGGCATGACAACAGAAGAATATCGTGCTCATTTCAGCATATGGTCATTAGCTAAGGTAATTAAGTTGCAACAAAAACTTAGCACGTGCTGCTTAGGCATTTCCATATAATAATGTATTTTGCACATTAAGTACATTTCTTCTGTGTATATAGGCTCCTTTGTTGATTGGTTGTGACATTAGAGCACTGGATGCCACCACAAAAGAATTGCTAAGCAACAAAGAAGTTATTGCAGTTAATCAAGGCATGGACAGACTAAATTAACCTTCTTATCTTTTCTTAAACAGAGAATGCTTTTAAAACTAATAACCCTATGATATTGCAGACAAGCTTGGAGTTCAAGGAAAGAAGGTGAAAAGTACTAATGATTTAGAGGTAACAACCTTTCCCTTTCAGTGTTTCTTTTCTAGTAAAACTGGGGATAAAGTTGTCAGCATCTTCCTTTATAATGATATTCCATGTTTTCACATAACTACAAAACTTTGATGCTGGCACCAGCCTAGTTTTCAAGTGTTATTGCCTTATCATATAAAAATAAAGTAGATACTAACAAATATGTACTTGAAGTGAAAATCACTTGTGTCTTCAGTGATTTAGTGACCAAATTTAGTGACAAAAATTGTTTTTCTTCACTAATACTGTGGTCACAACAATTTCTGAGGTAAATTTTAAAAAATTCAATATAAATTGTTCTGTTACTAATTTTAATTTTTCTTGTATGTCATATTACTCAATAGAACTTCTTAAAAGTAAGCTAGTGTTGCAGGTTTGGGCAGGTCCTCTCAGTAATAACAAGGTAGCAGTGATCTTATGGAATAGAAGTTCATCCAAAGCAAAAGTTACTGCATCCTGGTCTGACATAGGCCTGAAACCTGGAACTTCAGTTGAAGCAAGAGATTTATGGGCGGTGAGATACTTAGTTTGACTTATTTTGTTCCTTTTCTTTACAATGCAAAGCATCTAAAAATGCTTATGTGTTATCGTTTTGACAATTTGTTTTGAATTTTGCAGCATTCAACACAATCATCTGTTTCGGGAGAAATATCTGCTGAATTAGATTCACATGCTTGTAAGATGTATGTCGTCACTCCTAACTAAGCTGTTAATTTCTTGAGGCAGAAAAGGAGGTAAAAACAGAAGTCAGGAGAAACAAATGCATTGGCAATAGTTGGATGTTCCATAGAAGGAAAAAGAAATCAATAGGATATTTATTTATCAATAGGAAATATAGAAAGATATGTATACGTTGTTTAGCTCCGAAGGTTTCCATTTTAAATTATACATTGTCATTGAGATCTACTTGATTTCAATATAATATGCATTTCATATCCCTAATTCCTGTTAATCTGGTATCAAGCATGGACTGAAAGGAAGTACATAGAATATTTTCTATATATAGATATATGGTTGACATTTTTATCTATCTAGTGATTCTAATGTTGTAGTGTGCATATTTGGCATTGTGCTTGAAGAAAATATGGATAATTTTTTCTATGTCCTTATGGTAAACTAAATTTGAAAGGATCCTTTGAAAAGTAATTGAAGACTTGAGGTTCAGCAATATACTACAATCAAATTCAACCAGATCGGTGCTAAAATTGAACTATCTCCAACAAATTGGTTTTATAATCTCTCGTTTATATATTATTAAATCTGTCCAACAAAGAGACTAAGTCTTAATAATTGACTAAAATCTAATTTTCGTTTCCCTATTTTTTTAAATTAAAGATTTTAGTTTTCCTATTTTTTAATTGAGACATTTTGTTCTCAATTTTTAAAAAATCCACAAATTTTGTCTTATTTTTTTATTTAAATATTTTGTCCCTCACTTATTAAAAAATCTACAATTTTAATTTTCTTTCTCAATTTTAAACTTGACTATGTACTTTTTTTATTTATTTTTTTAATAAGTTAAGTTTGTTAGCAATTAAATAATTAAAAAAATGTGTCATATGAATAATAAATAGACATGTGTTAGTCAAGGTTTATAAAGTATATAGATTAACATTTAAAATTGATCACAAGGATCAAAATTACAAATTTTTTAAAAGTGGAGACGAAATGTCTCAATTAAAAAATGGAAAACTAAAATTGTGACTTTTTAAAAGTGAAGATGAAATATCTCAATTAAATTATAGGAGGACTTAAATCACAAATTTTAGAAAATAGGGGACGAAAATTGCATTTTGACCAAATTTTTTCTCATCCAACCATTAATATACATATTATTGTATTGTTATTGGTATGAAACATTAATGAGGCGATGGCTAATCTACATCGAGTAACTTAACTAATAACATGTAGTAATGTATCTTCTCACAATCAAGTTTTTTCAATTATACCAACAATTTGTTGATATTTTATACTATTATTTAATCATAATTATTATGATAAATTTATTTATTTTTACAATAATTGTATTAATATTATACTGATTACAATCTCTAATTGACAGTGTAATTAGAAAACTGAAATTAGACTCTATTATTAATAAATAGTTATAACTCCACAAATCATAGGCACAAACAAATATTTATATAGTAGTCACCATGACTTGCATTGAAGTAAGTTGAGTTTGAGTAATCAACAAAAACAAAGAATTGAAACATCAGCATTTGGTATTGGCTTCATGCATGGAAGCTTCCTTTCCAGGGTCGTGCAAGATGCAAGACAAATTAGGTATCAACCTAAGGCCCAAAAAAAAAAAAATTTTAGGCCCCTAAAATTTTTTTATTACTAACTATTAACAAATTTTAACGGATCAAAATTAAATAATTTAGAATCTCTCTCTTCCCTAAAAATTAGTCAATCAATATAATCTTTTTAAAAACTAACCAATATCACAATTAATGTCATTTAAAGTATTTTATTTATCCCAAAAAGTAAATCCCTATTAACTTTCCTTTAACCCATCCTAATTCCCTAACTAACGTATCTCACTCTCCAGCCTCCATTCTTCACGTTTTTTCATCTCCTCATCTTCTATTCATAAAAAAATCTATTCTTCTCCTTCCCTTAAATGAAACCTATTATCTATTGATCAAACTTTGTCTCTGCAGCTCAACCTCTCTAGATTTGACATCGTCTGGATTCTGAACGCCTATAAACCGCATACATCCCGATGTCCCGCATACGGAGCCTTTCATCTCCATCCCAGTGGATTGGTGGAACGATTCATTTCACGGGCATGACTTTGGGTACACAACAATACAACACGTATCACATAGCACCCTTGCGCCTGACACAACATCTAAACAACAAAATCTCTGTCTGTTTCCAATTCCAGGTTCTATCGTTCTGTTCATCGATCATCATTTTCTATATTTATTTTAGAGTTTAGTGTATTTAGATTTCTTTAATATTTAGTTAATTTTTTTTATTTTGATTATTTACAAAAAGAAAATGTCAAATAGAAAGTATGAATCTGGTTATGAAAAATTGAAGAAAAAACGAAAAGTTGAAAAGCTAATTGAATCTCAACGTGGTGTCCTTGATAAATTTGTTATTCATAAAAATGACGCAAAAACAAGTTCAATAGGTGAAAATGTGATAGAACAACCACTGATAGATCATACTGACAACGAGAAAAATGTTATAGAACAACCACCTATAGATAATACTGGCAACGGTGTAGAACAACCACCTAGAGATGATACTGACAATGGTGAAAACGTGATAGAACAACCACCTATAAATAATACTGACAACACAAATAGTCATAATTTCAATCAAGAACTAGAAGACAATATTTTAGAAATAGGAGTAGAAGGGAATGTTAAGCATAATAACACTTCTAGTGAAGTACCTACAAATATTTATGACCCAGGACTATAGAAAAATATTGATGGAAAATTTAGAGATTTAATGATAGAAAAGGGTCCTATCAGACATGACAATTTTCAATATCCAAAAGATGAAAATAATAGATATTTCTATTCATCATGTTATCAACGAACACTGTCAAATGGAGAAAAACTTGATAGAAGATGGCTAGTTTATTCTAAAGATTTAGACAAAATGTATTGTTTTTGCTGTAAGTTATTTGGTTCAACAAATGTTAGTCAACTAGCAAATGAAGGGACTAAAGATTGAAAGAATCTTGGTTCCAAACTTAAGAGTCATGGAACAAATCGTGAACATATAATTAATATGACCAAGTGGATTGAACTAGAAAAGAGATTGACAACAAAACAAACAATTGATAAGCATATACAAGAACAAATTAACAAAGAAAAGGAACATTGAGAAAAGGTTCTACTTAGGATTATAGCTATAGTCAAATATCTTTCTAAAAATAATCTTGCTTTTCGTGGAACAAATGAAAAGATATATGAAAAAGGTAATGGTAATTTTTTGAGTTTGATTGAGATGCTTGCGGAATTTGATCCAATTATGCAAGAACATGTTAGGCGCATAAAAAGTAATGAAACTCGTAATCATTTCTTGAGTAATACCATACAAAACGAGCTTATAGAAATGATAGTCTTCCAATTTAAAAAGTCAATCATAGAGAAAGTTAAAGATGCAAAATATTTTTTTGTTATTCTTGATTGTACTCCTGATGTAAGTCATCAAGAATAAATGACTCTTATCTTGAGATGTGTTGATACTTCTTAGAATTTTTAAAAGTTGATGACACATCAG
Source organism: Glycine max (assembly GCF_000004515.6). Classification (NCBI taxonomy): domain Eukaryota; kingdom Viridiplantae; phylum Streptophyta; class Magnoliopsida; order Fabales; family Fabaceae; genus Glycine; species Glycine max. Next base: position 39,351,311 of record NC_038245.2, on the reverse strand, counting down.
GAAAAGGTCTTTTTAATGAGCTTGTTAATGTTTTAAAAAAAATATGGCCTTAATATTCATGATATAAGGGGACAAGGTTATGATAATGGTTCCAACATGAAGGGTAAAAATCAAGGAGTGCAAAGAAGATTATTAGACATAAATCCTAGAGCATTTTATACATCGTGTGGGTGTCATAACTTGAACTTAGTTTTATGTGATATGGCTAGTTCGTCTCCTAGAGCTATTTCTTTTTTTGGAGTTCTACAATGTATTTATTCTTTGTTTGCTTCATCTACCAAACGGTGGAAAATTTTGCAAGATAATGTATCTAAATTTTCTGTTAAATCATTATCTCAAACTCTTTGGGAAAGTATAATAGAAAGTGTCAAAGCTATTAAGTTTCAAGCTCCAAAGGTAAGAGATGCTTTGACTGAATTATCAAAAAATTGTGAAGATCCTAAATTAAAAAGTGAAGTCATGTCATTAGCAACTCATGAACTTAAAGATTTTGAATTTTTATTAGGAATGAATATTTGGTATGATTTTGTTTGTTGTCAATTCTGTTAGCAAGATTCTACAATCAAAAGATATGCATATAGATGCTGCTATAGATTATTTAAAAGGTCTTATCACTTATTTAAAACATTATAGGGAAAACGGGTTTGCATTGGCTTTAGAATCCATAGAAAAAATGGCTATCGAAATGGATATAGAGCCAAAATTTCGTGAAAAACGTAAAATTCATAGAAAACCTCATTTTGATGAAAAAATTAGTAATGAGATCACACATTCACTTGAAGAATCTTTTCGTATTGAGTATTTTTTTATACATATTAGATCAATCAATTAATTCTATTGAGACACAATTTGAACAATTTTTACAATATGAGACTATTTTTGATTTTTTATTTGATTCCAAAAAAATTAAAGCTTTAGATGAGGATGAATTGAAAAAATATTGTAGTAATCTTGAAAAAATTTTAAGGTTTAATGAACACTGATATTGATGGTCTTGATTTATTTTCAGAATTGAAAGTACTAAGATAAGTGTTAAGAGAAGAAATTAGTACACCAATAGAAGTATTGAGTTATATTAAAACTTTAGATTCTTTTCCAAATGTTTATATTGCATATAGAATTTTATTGACAATCCGTGTAAGAGTTGCTACTACTAAAAGAAGTTTTTCAAAATTAAAATTGCTTAAATCATATCTAAAATCAACAATGTTACAAGATAGATTGAATGAGTTAGCTATTTTATCTATAGAAAGTGAAGTGTTACAATTGATTGATTATAAAACTCTGATAAATGATTTTACAGCTAAAAAAACTACAAGATTAATATAAAAATTGATATTTTATATAATATACTAAGTCTCTTTAAAATTCTTGTAAGAAAAAAAGACCCTTTTAACATCCCCAAAATGTCTTTACGCCTGTTCCTTTCCTTGGTAGCACCAAACAAGAGAAACAAAGATGGCTACAAACTGAGAAGAAGTAAATGTCATTCCAAAGGTCACTCTACCTATGGAACCTGATGATTCGAGACTCTACCAATAATGGCTTCTTCACACAAACTTTAAACATATACAGAGTGTGCCATGGCAACAACCTCACCTACCCTTTGCTTCTCAAGGCCTGTGCTAACCTCCCTTCCATTCAACATGGCACAATGCTTCATGGGCATGTCCTCAAATTTGGGTTCCAAGCAGACACCTTTGTTCAAACTTCCCTTGTTGGCATGTACTCAAAATGTTCCCATGTTGCATCTGCACAACAGGTGTTCGATGAAATGCCACAAAGAAGTGTTGTCTCGTGGAACGCCATGGTTTTAGCTTACTCTTGCGGGTCTTTGATGGACTAGGCATTGACCTTCCTGAAAGAAATATGGGTTCTTGGTTTTGAGCCAACTGCTTCCACATTTGTTTCGATTTTGTCAGGTTATTCCAACTTGGATTCTTTCGGGTTTCATTTGTTGGGGAAGTCGATACACTACTGCTTGATCAAACTTGGGATTGTGTATTTGGAGGTCTCCCTGGCCTACTCACTGATGGGTATGTATGTCCAGTTTTGCCTAATGGATGAAGCAAGGAAATTTTTGACTTGATGGATGAGAAGTCAATAATTTCTTGGACAACTATGATAGGGGGTTATGTGAAAATTGGGCATGTTGTGGAAGCATTTGGTTTATTTAATCAAATGCAACATAAGAGTACTGACGCAGACTTTGCTGTGTTTCTAAATCTTATTTCTGGTTGCATACAAGTAGGAGAGCTTTTGTTAGCTTCATCTGTTCACTCGTTTGTACTTAAATGCGGGTGTGGTGAAGAGGATTCCATTGAAAATTTGCTTATTACTATGTATGCAAAATGTGGTAATCTTACATCTGCCAGAAGTATATTTGATCTGATCATTGAAAAGAGCATGTTATCATGCACATCAATGATTGCAGGAATGTCCATTCAGGTCATACAGGGGAAGCACTGGATCTGTTTAGAAGTATGATAAGGACTGATATTAGACCAAATGGAGCAACCCTTGCAACTCTTTTATCAGCTTGTGCTGCTTTGGGATCACTCGGCATTGGGCAAGAGATTGAAGAGTACATTTTTCTAAGCGGGTTGGAATCGGAACAACAAGTCCAAATGTCTCTCATACACATGTACTCCAAATGTGGGAGCATCATGAAAGCTAGAGAAGTATCTGAAAGGGTGACAAATAAAGATTTAACTGTTTGGACTTCCATGATAAATAGTTATGCAATCCATGGGATGGGGAATGAGGCTATCAGCCTCTTTCACAAAATGACTACTGCAGAAGGGATAATGCCATTGCCAGATGCCATTGTTTACACTAGTGTTTTGCTGGCCTGTAGCCATTCTGGATTGGTAGAAGAGCGACTGAAGTACTTCAAAAGTATGCAAAAGGATTTTGAAATAGCTCCTACAGTAGAACATTGTACCTGTTTGATCGATCTTCTCGGTCGAGTTGGCCAGCTTCACTTAGCTTTAGATGCAATTCAGGGTATGCCACCAGAAGTCCAAGCTCAAGCTTGGGGTCCATTGTTTGATGCTTGTGGGATTCATGGCAATGTAGAGCTTGGGGAGATTGCAACTGTTAGGTTATTAGACAGTAGTCTTGGAAGTTCCGAAAGTTATGTATTAATGGCTAACTTGTATGCCTCTTTGGGCAAGTGGAAGGAGGCACATATGAGAAATTTGATAGATGGTAAAGGATTGGTTAAAGAATGTGGCTGGAGCCAAGTTGAGGTCAGTGGTAGCTAATAACTGTCATACATTTGCTGCCGGAAATCAATCACAGGTTGCTTATAAGACACTAGAAGATCTAGATTTTACTCTTCAAGAAGGCAGATATACAGCAGAAATAGAATTGTTGCAGCTGGTTGTGTCAATAGTAATTTCCATATCCAGCATTAGAAGAACATGATATGGAGTTCAACTCCATAACTAATGACTAGGAATTTATAATGCAAGATCATCATGCAGTTGCATTTTGAATATGGTTCTTATCACCGTCAGGAATTCAGCCGAAGTTGTGATTTCCTTCTGTTTCACCTTTTCTACCCTGATTCTCTATAATAGAGCAGTTATTTCTTACCCTTGACCAGGAAAAGTGTTTACCAATGATTTTAATATAGATTACTCTACATGTAAATCAACCTCTTTACTAACTATAAATGATTTAAATTAAAACATCATATTTTTATTGTCCTTTCTGCCACATTCTTAATGATTACATGCAGTTATTGCAACAGATTTATACATCATTTTTACACTGAGAAGCTAGGGGTAGATAACCAACTTGATTAAAATCACAACCATATCCATCTTCCTTGCATAAATTTTTTGTTGGTCACCAACTGGCTGTGATTATTCTCAGTAACATTATTGCAGTTACCAAATATTGGTCAAGCATAGCTCATGATATCAAGCTTCATTATGATTGTCTCATTCATGTTGAGATACCCTCTACCCTGACATACATATAAATAAGAAAACCATATAAAAATACGGAATTAACTAAAATGATTTTATTTTAAGCATAAAAGAGTTCATGTGGGTAAAAATGTCACATTCGCTTTACTATTACCAAATAAAACTTATTAAAAACATATCCGGATCAGAATAAGGCCGTCAAAGTTTACAAAATAAATATTGTTAAATAGTGGAATAAAATAAAGTAAAATAATATCATGCAATTGAAATAAAAACTCATGTCCTAATGTCACATTCTATCAAAGCATTGTGTCTCAGCGTTCTCTAACACGAGATGTTTTAAAGTCATTCACCTAGTCATCTGCTGTCACGAACACCAGGTTCGAGATCATCACAGGATCCAAACACAAATAACACACAGGGAGTGAGTTGTTACATTTCTAAGTAAAATACAGATAAACAAAGACATAATCAATATAAATTATAGAAGTATTTATAACATAATTCAACTTAATACAATTCATGTTACTTCACTACTTTATCATTTAAAATTCATTTTTCAGTCACCAATCATGTTACACATGGATCACACACTCGAGTCAAGACATAACAACACTCATTAATTTCATAATAAACAATTCACAGGCATTACGCAACAATTATACTAAGACTCAAGCCTATATACAATGTGGTACCTTGTTAGTGAAAAACAACACCAGGGCACTTAAGAGTACATAACAAGACACGCCACACAATGAGTATGTCAGGTCACTCTCACTAAGTAAAATCATAAGGTGACCAGTCAAGGTCACTTTGTTTTGCGAGAATGTTCCAATCATATGGGATCAACATAAGCTTAAAGGAATACTCAAACCAAGTGTATTTACCCCCAAGGTCTAGACTCCAAAGAATTCGTTAGGGTCTCACCTTCCTAAACTTTTTCATGTAAACATTGCTCATGAATTATACAATACCCATGACCTCATACTTGTTTTCAAACACATTTAACACATTGCGCTACAATTTAACACCTCAGGTTCCTAACTTGGAACCCTACACTTTTCTTTTAACACCTCGCGCATTTACATTTTTCTCAAGATAAACACCAATCAGGTTATTAAATAATTCACAACTCACAACACAAGTAATTGAAACATCAAGTATTAACCACACACTTATTCACAATCATATTGTTGATTGCAATGACCCATGAAGCTGTCAAATTATCCTTTTAAGTTTCCTAATTTGTAGGCAATAAAGAGTCAAATAATTTGCTAGAATTAGAATATTCGATTCCCTTTTTTGTGGCATTTGTTTTGCCAATCAATAACAGATTTTATGGGATTCTAATTTTCTTATTACTGTATAAATGCATGTTATGATATTCAATAAAAATACAACCTTCTGCAGTTCAATATCTTTCTTTTGTTCTTGCTACAACCCTATACATCTTTCTAAATAACCAACACATACCATATGACCACAATTTAACATCTCACAATGTCATAATTCACCATCACATGTTTATGTGTATCTTGCAAATTAACACATGTTCAACTTTGCACTTATATTCAATCTCAATAACAATGTTATAATCTCAAAGCAACATGTTATCACAATTGATCACATACTCAATTTATCACTTATACACAATTTCATGATCCCAATATTACAATTTATCACGCTAATCTAGTAAATCTTATCCAAAACACACAAAAATTATATAGGAATGTTTCTCACAACATGGGGAGTAAAATCCCTCAATAAATTTCACATAATCATACAGAAAGAATTACAATACAATAAAAATTCCAAAATAAACTTCAATTTGATCCTCTAAGGATCACTTTACATGTTCATTCTAACCCCAATTGCGATAAATTCATTCCTTACCTCTAAGCGGATTCACGTGTGTAGTCCAGTAGTGATAGCGGTGTCTCTAGTGGTTCCCTAAGATTCTTCAAGTTTTTTCTCTATTTCCTCTGTTAGGGTTTCCAAGAGTTAAAGAGAATGAGAAGAGATTGGAGCATCCAGTTCACTGTCTGTATGCGATGATAATTTCTCCCTCCACACACATTATTTTGCAAATCCCAATGGTGAGATGTGTCAAATTGCATTTCAAACATGGTGTCCAAATTTCACAATGATCCAATGGTTAACAAGTCCAGGATCGTAGTTTTACTGGAATAGATTTGGGTGTATCCGGAAAAAACAAAGAGCTATGTGTGAAACTGAGTTCCAAGCCTGGTATTCAAATTTCACGACAATTAAACGATTAACCAGTTCGGGATTGTCGTTTTAATAAGACAGGTTTAAGTGTAAGCGGGAAAAAGAGAGGATCTTGGAAGAGAAAGAAGGGAATTGAGAGGAAGAAAAAGCGTGAAAACTAGAAAACTAACCTAATATATCTTTATTTATAACTAGGATACTCAAGGCTTCTTTATTTTATCAATTTATAAAAAGAAACTTTATTTTACTCTATCAAATAAATAAAATATTTTTTTCTAAGAACATATATTTATTTTATTTACCTTTAAACTATTATTTAAATTAATAAAATTATTTTTCCTTATTTATTTAATTATAAAAACCTCATTATTTTTCTAAAATTCTATTTATTTTTAAATATTTTTTTTAATTTATTTAAAAAAATGGAGTGTTACACATGTGTAGCTATGTAAGTCGTCATTTCTGTTTTCATTTCTCAAAAAGGATATCACTATAAATAAACATTTGAGAAGTCAATTAGGACGCCAGACTTGCAATGCTTGCCTGCTTGCACTTGATAATAGCAACTAAAAAGAGCAAATTTAAAGACAAAGACGTGTAGAATAATCTCTTCCTAGTTCATACTGTTTCTACTATCCACTTGATAGTTCATAGTTAATTGCAGCTGGTTAGTTAACAAAGGCATTAATAGAAATTCATGTAAAATAATGAAATGAAACATTCCTCAAATGAGAGTAACTATAAATCTGTATATCATTTCTCTGTCACGAGATTATTTGTACACATCAATTAAATGAGTTTTCTATTATACCCTGTGACAATTGCAAATTTACAAGTGGATTACGTCAGTGTTGTGGAACTCCCGTGGAACGAAATGAAAGTATTTTCTGTGATGTATATATCTAGTTCCATATGATCTTCTAAGCCCCTAAAAAATATACAACTCATCAATGAAACAATACCTAATACCCCACATTTTTATTTATGAATGGTACTAATGTCTGCAATAGTAAAAAATCAGTAACAAATTTGTAACCATTCTGACATTTACTTTGTTTATATTTCTCATGGTCCTCTTATCTTCTCAACAATGTGCCGACTCTTTCTTCCAATTTCTCACTCATCCTCTTTTTCAAATCAAGAATTCTTTCCCTTTTTCCAATTTTCCTTGGCCTTGAATCATCCTGTTCAATTGAACTATATTGTTTATCCATCACCACGTTTCTGGGAGGTGATTCACTCACAGAAATATCCCCCATCTTCTCTTCACTAGCTTCATTAGTATTATCATTCTGCAATGAAGTAGTTCTAAGTTCTTGCAAATCTCTAGTTTCTTGTGGTTTGTCATTCTCTAACAGAGGTCTTGTCAGTTCTTCCGAACTTTTGCTGCTCCTTAATGTTACTGAACTAGAGGAAATTGGTGGAAGTGCCACAGAATCTGATTTCCTAGCTGGTTCCTGACTAGATTTGGTACACTTTGGCGGTTTATGTTGTTTGAGTTCTGGACCATCACCACTTAAGGTCCTTGCACTAGCTTTCAATCCACCACAAGGTTGATTATTGGTATCAACTGAGGTTGAAATCTCGTTCCCCGATTCTGGGTGGATCCATATGAACGGAGCGACACTCCTAGGAACCCAATCATCCTTTTCGGCTAGCATCCATGGAATGCATATGCTTTCACAATTTGGGAGCACTAAAGTTTCCCGGATCGCTGCCTGCAGGAGAAAAATAAAATCAAGTTTAGGGTTTAGGGAAAGATATTCTAATCATTTCTTAAAGATACAAAAGAGAGGGCTTCAGTTGAGTACTAGAATAGATACAACAGAGAGGATGAGCACCATGTGCTCAAAATCCAAAATACAGCAAAAGAAATCACAGTAATTGTGATATTTGAGACATTGGTCTACAGGTCTAGGTGTTCACTCATGGATTTAACTGATCCAAAATTAGTGTAGTAGGTTACACGGAATCATATATTCACTAAAACTTATGGACAGTGTTATTTGCTGGAAAACAGATAGAGAGAACCAATTGTATCAAGGAAGAAATATTAACAAGAATTCTATGGCCACATACTTGAGAGAATGGAAGTCATTAAAAAGAAGGAAAAAAATGGGCACTTGAAAGGAGGGTCACTTGAACTGACAAAAAGAGCATAAATAATTTTTCCTTATATTATTTCCCAATGAAATTCTCCTCTTTGAACATAATTACCAATATTGGTATATATGATTTATTTGTTTATTGATTAAACAAATAGGACATGTTAATGAACACAATAAACCTTGAAAACCTCAAACAACATCTGCAGGGAAATAGTAATTGTTCATCAACATCCTTTCATAACCAAATGAGAAGAGAACTATCATACCTTGAGTCGATTGACCAGGAACAAAGCTATGTGTGAATTAGTTATCTTGTGTTCTCCAACAAATGATTCCAAGCTGAAGTCTATATCAGGCATAAATGTGAAACCAAACCACAATTGATCAGACGGAGGTGGCTTTATCTGCAACCGCAATGTCCCTTTGAGGGATGCTATCCTTATTGCCAAAGAGAGAGGAACCTTTTTGATAATGAATAATGCGTTAATTTGAGAATAACACAGCTTAAGCTATTTATAACTGAATGGATAGATAAAATAGCATAACATCTACACATTATCAAATATAAAATAGTACAACATTTATGTATTATCAAATAAGTAAATGTGTCTCCATGTGCATCTATTGACATGAAAACGCTCAAAGACAAGATTCACATTATGCTCCTTCTGGTAGCATATTGTTAGAGATGGAAAAAGAAACCTCATGCTTTACCTAAAGGAGGCGTTTGTTTCAAGTTATCAAGAAATATTCTCATGAATATGGACTTGAGAATATCGCATTCTCATGTTTGCTACAAGTTTTGTAAAAACGTTCCCAAGAATAGTTGATTCCCAGGAATATGAAAATACACATGGGGTTATGTTACTTATTATTTCCATGCTAAGAGGTGGGTATTGGCATTCCCATGAGAATAGAAGTTATTCTCTACAATAACTACCCACCCCACTTCTTTCTTCACATTTCTTATTTCACTTTTTTTTCTAGAATTCTTCTTAATGACAACCAAACATGTTCATGGAATAATATTCCCAAGCATAACATTCCTAGGAATATAATCCCAACGAATACAATTTTATAACTTGAAACAAACACCTCCAAAGGCTTACATTTTTGAGAGTGATTTAGAGTTCAATCCTTGTTGGCACAATTATTTTAGCCCAACCATTCTTTTAATAAAAAGTTGGATTTTAGCACAAGGTAGGTGAGCCTGTGCATTGTCCTTCAGTGCCACAAGGTCGTGAGAAGGGGTATTATAAAAATCATTTAGGATCCGTTTGGTAGAGTGAAAAGAAATGGAAAGAAAGTGAATTGAGATAAAGGTTTTGAATTAAAATAGAGTGTAAAAGTGTGGGTCCCACCTCATTTTACTGTTCAGTTCTCCCCTTTTCCACTCTCTTTCTCTACAAATGAACACACCCTTACGTATCTTCTCCTAAAAGCTGAAGCTTTTGGTGGAGTTTAATCAAATATATAAATTATTGTGATTAAATATAAAACATCAACTCCAGTTAAACAATTGCATATTGATTACTGACCTCCCTTTCTTCCAGTTTAGAGTAGCATCGCCTTACGGGACGAAGTATGAACTTATGCCAACATGCTAATACCCATAAAAGTTCACCATGTAATAAATTTTCTATGTGTGCCAAACAGAGTCACTACCATAAGAACCCATGCAGTCCGAAATTCTACAGCAATAATTTGCAGAGGAACACTATTGTGAATAAGCCATGGTAAAAAAGGAGAGCAAAGCATAATCCTCCTACAGGATTTGACAAGGCATATATGCAGACATCACATCTAGTTTCACATCATACAAAGATCTCCTTTGAGATTAAGTTTTCATTGGAAAAAAAATATCATGGGATATTATGTTTCTAGAAAAAAATTACAAACAGGAGTTTGTCTGACAAAATTATAATAGGAAAGGCCAGTGTAATATACAAAATGAAATGGGATCTATGCATGGGTTTGGAAAACCTCGGCAGGAGGTTACTGTAACTTACCTAAAAGTGAAGTTATTGGCTTATTGCCCACCAACAGAATAGAACCAAACAAGATTGTGCACCAAAATATATACACGACAACAGAAATTAAACAAGAATTTAACAAACTATCATCAAACAACAAAGGCAAAGCAAGTTTATATTTCTTTAACCCTGGAGAGAAACAATATAATGTAGAGAAACACACTTCATACAAGCACTACCACACTACATAATAATATAACAGATTCTTAATAATGAAAGAACAGCAGAAAAATGCAGTGGGAAAAAACCAACTGTAAAATGAGAGAAAATATAGAGGGATAATAGACTGAAACCGTGTGTCTAAGAGACCTTATGGAGCGTGATATAGACAGGTAGTATTGATTACACATAATTATAGGATATTCAGTTTCCTCTAAATCCGATATCATATCCTATCAAACCATTATACATTAAATTCCTGATTCTCAACAGCAACCAATTGAAAAGGAAAAATAGGGAACAATAACAAGATGCTACCTGTGAAACTTGCTTGGCAACAGAATTTAACATAGACTTCCATCTTGATCCTTGAGTTGAGGAAGATGTACTGTGCTTAAAGCTCTTGGACATATCTGCAAAGGGCAGATTGTCAATAAGAATGCTTATGTTGGAGATCTCACTCGAATAGTAATATGATCAAAATAGTGTATATAAGTGGGAGGCAACCCTTACCAATGAGCTAGCTTTTGAGGTTAAATTATGTCCAAACCCAAATTCTAAGAGCATTATATAACAATATCTAGATACAAGAAGAACTTATAATCCTGCAACTCACGCACACAAATTATTTTTGGAAATTCATCATCTCTAGGAGAAAAGCAGAACTAGAAAAGGCTGATAGGTATCCTCTAGGGAAAAAAAAAAAACCTTTCAAAAACCATACTGGTTCATTTTCAATCCAATAAATGTACAAAAAAGATATAATCTTGTAAGAAGGCACCATAGTCCACAGGTACTAGGTAGAGATACTATAGGAATTTGGAAGGCACCTTCCATCAACTAGTTTGTCAAGTCTCAAAATTAAAACTACATTAAATATGCATGGACAGAAAGTGGTGTGAGTGACCTCAGGTGACTAACTAATTGGACATCCTATGAAGCAGCCAAACAAGATGTCAAGATAAAAATAACATCCTCCTTTATTGATGATGTAGAAACTGTAGTCCAAGAACAGCCAAAAGAAGTTTCATTATATTTATAGGAAATGTCCAAAACTTTCAAATACTAAGTCTTCCAAAAGCTAAGTTATTAGAGTGAGGCCCATGAATGATTTTAGTATTCAAATATGCCACATGGACAAGAGCCATTTGGACTTGAGGTGTGGATAACACACACTCAAAAGCTCACTTTATCTTGTGTACAAATAAAATTTAATATAAGGAATGGGAAAGACAAGGATTGAACTCCTGATCATTTGCTTATAAAGGATTCAATACCATGTCAAAGATCTACTATTTTAAAAGCCTATTACTATGTTAGATGGAGGTCTGTAAATGGTTTTATACCTTGAACATAAACTATTACTATGGTCCTCGTTAATTCCATTTTTATGGGGGAAAATCCAGTATAATGTCAACAAAACATTACAGAGAAAATGCATAAATAATTGGATTTGTTTGGACTAATGTACTGACCAATGTTCCACTCACCATCTCCTTTTGGCTCTAGTAAATCATTCATCCCTTCTGCAAGATTCAATTGCTCACCCAAATATTCAAATCCTTCAAGAAGATCTGATGGGACAGCGCCAACATTGCTTGACTCTGGATTTGAGTCCTCTGTCCCCCTTTCATGCTCTAGTTCACGTACTTCAAGCCTTGTTTCAATCTCTAATAATGCACCACCAGAATATTCAATGTCAAACTCTAAGGCACACACCTCACTCATTTCCATTGGAAGAACCCTCATTCGAATGATACAGGGTGGAACATTCCCCATGTTGATATCTGTACAGATTACTTCACCTACATAACTGGGAGTTCTCATATTTGCCAATGTCCTCTGTAAAAATAACAGAAAAGACCAACAGTTATCTTATAGAAACCAAAAACAAAATGAGGTTTTCTGAAGGGTGTTCTTGTAAATAAACTCTCTCTGAGAGAGAGAGGAGATCAAGTTACTCCAAGAATCACTAAAAGAAAATGAAAGGTGGAGATGAGTAACTCTTTTAAAGTTACTCATGGACTAACTGGATCACTCCTCATACACACACAAACACGCACACACAAACAATTTATCACATAAAAATCAATAATCACAGCAATGGGGTTTGCTGCATGGAAGCGGGGAAGGCCAGCAGGGAAATTGTAAAGAACATTTTGAAATAATGTCCCCCTCATTCTTCCAAAGAGAAATTAATCTTTCTGGTGCTTTTTTCATCCATTCATCACAAAAAATTAAAAATAACTCTGAAAATGGCACTGTTGCCACTTTGTCTGGTTGATCTAGTTCTAGTCAGATACAGTAGGACTTTCACATTGGCTAAAGTAACAAACTAAAACTAGATGTATTTAAAAGGTAAATCTTTTCAATATTCTTAATGTGTTAAGCTTAAAAATATAATTCAGCTTGTATGAATCCACTTGACTACTTGACATTTTGGAACAACTGGCAAAGGAAAAGTTTGCTAGAAAGATATAATATCCTTCATCCAGTTATGAACAAGCTAGTTTTATCAATTTAAAAACTAGAAATTGATGATGATGCAAAATAATTCGTGTCTCCCAATGTTAAACATAATTAAACAGACTCAAAATAAAATGCATAATTCATATCATCATATGGAAAAAATTGTTACCTGAATCCTTTCTTGGATGGATTTCTTCATTCGCACATTTCCTTTGACATCGAAAAAGAGTCGAGAAACCAACAAATTCCAACATAGTGTTCCTTCATCAGTACCTAACTTTTCATCAGCATCAGAACAGACAGAGAATTGACTCTGGCTTCCTGAATGAGGTAAGGTTGAAGATGATGGTGTGGAATTGTCTAACAAGGGACTTTTCAGATGGTTTGCTGCTGCAGCAGATTTCATCAAACCAGTGGCTAATACTGCATCTTGACAAGCACGAAGCTTCTCAGTGTTCTTTCTTTCTTCACGGCCTGACAATGAAGTCCAAGCTGATTTATTTTCCACACCAACTCGGGAACTTTTTTTTGTAAGTTTTTTCAAAAATTGACGAACCTTTGAGGAACTACCATCAGGCTTACTAGCCTTTTCTATTGTCTCAGCACTTGATCCTACGGATGGTTTCACGAGAGAAAGATATTCAGTATTTAATGATGTCAAATAACTATGAAACTCTTCTTGCAACTGGGCAAACCACTCATGCTTTTCTTTATTATCAGAAGAAGCCAGACGGAGGGCCTTACACCATGCTTCTTTCTCGCATGCAGTCTCAAGATATATGCAAAAAGTCTTGCTTCCATGGTAGATCACAGAGGTCTTGGCTTCCACTTTGATGGGGAACTTTTTCGCCCTATAGGATTCATTACATTGAAGCACCTAATTTCTTCAGTAAATAAGCAAGAATATAAAAATTAAAAATATATCTATCCATTATCATTTGAAGTATGAAACCCATAAGCCAAGAAATAACAGGTTACTTCATTAGGATGTATGCAGGGCATAAAGGAATTGAGACTTCTCCATTTTGAATTTAATGTCAGGAGAAGTTCAAAAGAAACCCATGTTCAACAATTTTTTAAACTGTGAATCATGTGTGGAATCAAAAATGATGTGCATTTCACTATGTATCCCACTGAAAGGATAAAAAAACTTGTTGTACAAGAGAAACTATGAGTCTAGCATAATCAATTTTATAATCATGATTTCTGCAAATTGTAGCACTGCTCCAGTTGATAGCAGTGATTTGACGTGTATTATACCTTTGTACTGAAATAAATTCTATACCAACTACAGCATCTACACAGTTCCTATAGTTCAGAATAAGATATTGGCTAGACCAAGTCTAATACAACTAGGACAAACCCAACCCAGTAACACTCTAACACAACAACAATTCTAACTCGAACATTCTGAATTACTTCCCCTCAAATTGAATCTCACTTCTCAGCTCGTAACATGTAAACACACTTATCAACAAAAGAAGGCAGCTTCAAAAACACAATGGACACCACAAACCATAAAGTGAAGTCTTATAATGCAGGCAGCTAATTCAAAAGGAACCAAACCACCACCCCCCTGGAAGTTTATAAGGTTGGCTTGGTGGTAAAAGGAGAAGGGAGGGAGGGAAAGGTTGTGGGTTCCATTCTCCCCGCTAACAAAAAACTAACAATTAACAACTAACATTTGCCCATCAAAAAAATAGTCTTATTATCCTATTAAGAGAGTTTGGATTCATGGATCACGATCACATGACATCATTAGACTCGTTAAAAAGATCAAATTCTCTCAACCAAACCAACACCACACACCAAAATAAGAAACAAAAGAGTGGTTCCCTCCCACTTAACAGTTCACATTACCATTTTTTTGAAGGAAGACTTGTAGCTGAAACAGCTTCCACTAAGCAACCCTTAAGCTGAATGGTGGTGTGAAAGCCATCAGCATCTGTAAGCACAAGTGATTGCCCATTGATTTTCCCATACTTCCTAACAGGAGTCACCTCCAACACTTCCTTTTTCCTCTTCAGCTCCTTTGACGACTGTTTCTCCACCCAAAATTTTGAAACCTTGTCAGGCTCCAAAACCCAAACCACGCCCTAAAGAGACAACAACAACAACAACAACAACAAAAAAGCCAAACCCAAACACATGAACAAATTAGAAATCTATAATAAACAAACAACAAAATCAAAAAACAGACACCATTGGGAACCAGAAAGCCACCTCCTTTTTTAGCAATTGTTGTTGGGGACGATCACTTTGAGCACTACCCAGTTGCGTTTTCGACGCGATTTTGGCTTGGTCTTTGCTGATCTTGCTTTGCAATCGCTTTATCACCCACAAAAATCCCAGAGCTTCGGCAGCTACAACCGCCGCCACCCCAAGAAGAAACCCGAGGAGAATCAAAGCGAAAACAAGAACCATTTCACCCCCCCAATTGTTCAAATTTTCTCGAATCAGGGGAAATGGGAACGAACCAAAGTGAGCAAAACGAGACCGACCCAGATGAGGGAACCGAAGAAAAAGCGGGAGAAAGAGATGCCCAGATGCTCAAAATGGAAGCTTCCGAAAGAATCTGATGCCAAACACAGTGGCAAGCAATGATCACTTTTCTTCGTTAACGGTTAAGAGCGAGAAAGAAAAAAAGAGAGAGAGAAAGAAAGCGCGTTGTGTTGTGTATGTTTTGTTTGGAGCGAATGGAACAACAAACGGAAACGTGAGTGAAGGGATTTTTCACTAGTTAAAAATGGGGGTTTTGTTTTGTATTTTCAGAATTTGCGTTGTGTGTTTATGCATGCAGAGAAATAAAGATAACAGAAGAGTGGGAGTTGAAGAAACTAATAATGTGGGTCACGACTTTATAAGTTTATGGGCACCAAATGAATTCTTGATTATTATTCGTCACGCATGGGACGTGTGATTGAAGGATCGTGTGATAGATTATGTGTGATCATAATATTTGTCTTTTGGCCACGGGTTTTAACTATATTTGATTCGGGTTTTGTTTGTTTGATTATGGATGACTATCACATGCTTTGGATCTAAACATGGTTCAGTTCCCTCTTATGGGGACGGGATGTTTGATTTCACCAAAAATTTGGGAATAATTTTAAAATGAAAATGTTATGTATGGATACTAAATAGTAAGTACTATTTATTATATGGTATAATAGATAATACAATGTTATTTACTTAATAGAAGAATTTGAAAAGTATAGAGGAAGAGTATATAAATTATGTTTTCCGTTCAACAAAATTAAATAAAAACCTAATTGGTAGGGATTTAAGTGAGTGTGAATCATTCACGAACTTAAATAGACTCAAATTAATTCAAACACTATTGGATAATTTTTATGTTTGGATCAGATTCAAATCTTGTTAAATTTTGGGTTAGTCACGGATTTTAATGTTTGAACTCGTTGATCCGTTAATTTGTATTAAATTATTATTATTATATGTAATATATAATATATATTTTTAAATTTAAAAAATCAAATAACATTAACTATTGATTACATAGATTTATCGACTTGAATTAAGTTTCCAGATCAAAGCGACTAGGATTTTATTCATTGAAGCCACTTCAAATGGACTTCTAAGAATATTTTAGATTTATTTACCAAGAGTAGGTCTCACAATTTCTTATTGGTTTTGATAGAAAAAATTGTTTGAAATTCATTCTCATCATACTTATCAAAATTCCTTATCTCGAATATGGTATGTTTAATTTATCATCTCTCGTGGATGGACAAATAAATAGATGAGTTAGTTGAGTAAAATGGTGTAACAACATCACAAAACTTTCTTTTTAATAAAAAAATATAACAAGAAACAACTCTGTCTGATTTATTTAATACAAAATTTAACTTACTAAAAAATATTGCGTTAAAAAAATAGACAAAATTAAATGTTTTGACATGTGAATCCAACCCAACTCAAATCGTTTATAGATGGATTGATTTGAATTGAATTTCTTTTTTTTCCTAGAAAATCGATCCAAATCAACGGGTTCAAATTTGATTGGGTTGGGTCACAGGTTTGACCAAACTAACCGATCCACCTACTCTCTTACTAGTTGGTAGTTAACAATGGGAAACGGATACCTAAAAGCTAAAAAAATTAATTTATTAAATTATTTGTGTTGAGTAAAATTAATTATTCAAATAACTAAAAAGTATAAAATGAAAAAAAATTATAATTTATTTAAAAAGGTTATTCAAAAAATTTGATAAATAAATTAAGGGTATAAAGGAAAGAAAATATAAAAAAAATTAAAGGTTAACATTTTAAAAAAATCCTACTTCAATTAGCGTTTTAAAAAATATTATAAGCTAATGAAATTTTATTAAAAAGATATTTATTTACCAAACAATTAAACAAATTTTTAATTAATAAAATAAGTTAAAAACTAACTAAAATATCTTATCAAATATAATAATAATTATCCTTTTCAAAATTTCCCATTAGCTTATAATGAATGTGATGATGGATATGATTTGCCCAAAAGGCTTTGGCCTGTAGAAATATGTTAAGTCTATAAGTCTTGAGAGATGAGAGTCTGTATAAGAATTTTTTACAATGATTTTTTTTTACTCGATTTATGTGAAAAGTATTTCCCTTTTGAGAGAAAATTTACCCATGTTGTTATTTCCAGAATTGTGAAATTTCCTCTCCGCAATTTTATTAATAAAAAAAATGAGTATGATTTGAAATCTTGATATTCATATTTTAAAAATAGCATTCATACTTTAACTTTAAAGTATATTTAGTTAGTGTTATTTTAAGTATTGATCTCTCAATGAAAAAAAAAAAAGAGTTTTAGTTCCTATCCCCACATTTTTGTTGAATATTGATTCTTAAAGTTAACTCCATGAATGGTGTGGCTAACATGGTTGTAGTGATTGGAAATTAACTAGGTGGTTCCTATAAATGATATGATCATGAGAAACGGGATTTTTTTTAACCCCTGAAACTTTATAAACTTTTTATTTTAATCCCTGTTAAAACACTAAAACTGAGAGAGAGAGAGAGAGAAAATTAAAGAATACAAATAAGAACGGAACAAAAATTTAGGAACATTAACCAATAAAAAAAATTTCAAAGGCTAAAAAAAATTCAAAAAATTTATGCACTAAAAACATATTCCATACAAGTTATATTACTTTAAGAATTAGTTTATGTATTGAAAAATCATATCATTACTCTACATTTTTATCACAAGGCTTTTTAATCAATGTGTCTAAAATGAATGTCTAAAGAATAATGTCTCAAACTTGGATCGAATAGCCATTTCAACTGGTTTGACTCGTGAAATATCTCTATTAATAAACTTATTCTATTTAATATCAATTTAACTTCTTAAAAACATCTTTTAATTGTTTAACGAATTATTTATTTTTAGATGCAGTTATTTTCATTAGAGATAATCTACGTGTCATGTTAGATTATTTAAAATGAAGCTTTGATTGTTTATATAAGCAACAATTGCTTATGAGTAAAACAAATTATCATTTGAGTAAAATATATATAAATTATTTAATTATGATGTGACATTGTAAAAATTAATTAACATAAAATAAATAAATCAAAATAAATTAGTTAAATTTCACTTTCGATATTTATATTTTGAATTTTTTATTCATCATCGTTATAATAAAGAATATTTTTACGCGAATGTAAAACGATTTGTGAGAATAATAATCATACTTTCCCTATTCAATATATATTACTATAAAAGTAAAACATAACTTTTCCATACATGAATAAAACCAAAATAACTAAAATACTTCTAAAGGAATGATTAACAATTTACAAATATAAATACCACACTTTCTCTATCAAATAAATATAAATATTCTAGTAAGTACGAGATATAAGATATAGCCTTTTCACATATGCACCAAGCCGAATAACTCAAATCACTTTTGGTAAAAGAACAAGTATGAAACAACTAAAAAAACAATGAAATTCCAACTTCAACCATATAATGACAGTGACAATCATCATGCGCATTCGGAAAAGAGACAAAATGCACAGGTAAGGAATATATGCATTATAATCAACAAAATTGGAGAATAAAGTAAACTATATATTTATCTAAGCAACGTAAAAAATATGGAGAAAAACTCAGATTTGGTTCTCCAAAATGACATGCGTTATTGTATTACTCAATACTCATTTAATATTTCAAATCGTTTTTTGAGGCCGATATTTCCAATCGTTATTGTATTAGTTATGTACAAAAAACACGTTATTATTATTAGTTCTTCAAAGTTTTATCACTAAAATCGTTGTTTTTTTGCTCAGTCTCAAAAATTTAATCTATGCCCCGTGAAGATATTTTTAACCATCACTTTAATTTATCTTTTTTGTATAAAAAAATAAAAATATGTGGTGATATTAAGGGACTAATTTAGCATAAAATTCTTGAAAAAATAATACGATGACTATTTGAATTTTTGAGGGACTAAGTTAATGATTAAAGTTTCTGAAAGACTAATTAATGTGTAAATTTAAATCGAGGATAGCGATATGAGGCATACGATAGGTTGACGTAGAATTTCAATTACATATATATACTCTCCACCACAATATAGCCATCTTAAGAATTACCTAACCACCAAGAGTTCTCGTTGTAAGAGATTCTCTTCAGTTTATATGGGTTGGTGAACAAAAACTTAGGCGCACCTTCTATTCACAAAATATTATACCTAGATTCACAATGACCACTAATTTTGTGAAGGCTGTATTTAGTTTAAAGTTAGAAAATACTTTTACAAATTTTAATTTATAATTGTGATTTTTAATATAAAATGAAAAAAGAAAAAGTTAATACTTTAAGAGTAAAAATATATATTTTTTACTCTCTTAACTAAAATGCAAAAATGCAGACTCCAAATTATTATATGAAACAGTCAAACAGACAAACAAGCCATAGGTGAGTGGCTTATGGGCCACATCTTGTCCAATAACGTAGTGCCCTTTCCTTAAAACCTCGTGAACATGAGCAAGACATCTCTTATTGATTTCTATAGATCTTATTACTCATCTTGTCATGGTTTGCTATTTGAGAAATTTACGTCAACAAAATCCACACGCATATCTCCATAATCCTACTCACAGGGACGTCTCAATGATCCTGCTCACAGGGATTAATGTTTCCTACCAATTTAACAATGACCTTACTAGGGGCCAACATGTTCTAGCCCGAATCAATGACATGATGAATCTAAACTAAATCAAAGTAAAATATTCAGATTGATTCGGATCATCAATTTGGTTTAAATTTTAAAATTACGAACTCGGTATCATCAGTTCAGTTATCAAATTTGAGCATATAAAATTTGAACCATGCTGAAATCATACTATTTTAGAAATTTTTATTTTTAAGTAGTATAATTTTATAATTCTACTATTTTATGTTGTGTATTTCCATACTTCTTACTTTTTTCTCTATTATGATTTTCCTTTTTTATATAATTTTACATTTTTATCAAATTGAATTAGTTCGGTTCGAGTAATCAATTGTTTTTGAAAAATTTAGCCACCCCTAAACCTGATCTTTTGAATCCTTGTGCTATAAGAAGGGTTGTTTTCCTTCTTTTTTTACTCATTAGAAAAAGCCTTACGCCATGGTCAAAAGATCGGATGTTTTTCTCTTCTTTTTTTTTGGGGGGGTTAACTTTATGAATGGTTTGTTTATCTGGGATTGAAAATTGGAAAAGAATAGAACTACAAATTCTTATTTACAACTAGCAAGTGCAGCACTTTATGCAAAAAAAAAAAAAAAAAATACTGTTAAAGTGGTTGAACCAATAGTTCAATATTGGTTTTACATAAAGAAATTTACCAGCTATGTTTTCTGCTCTTGGCGCACGCCATAACAATGATGCTAGATTGGGTCCCATTCTTGTTAAGCTTATCCAAAACGACACTAAATAGCTTCTGCCCATAAGATTAAAAAGAAGTACCAAAATATACAAAATTCAACTTGAGGACAAGTTTGGAAAGAAAAAAAAAAGGTCTATATTACAAAATATCATAGTTTAGTTACCTAGAGCAAACTGTGATAATCTTACTAAAAAAAGTACTATAAAGGTCTATAGTACAAAACATATCATAGTTTAGTTACCTAGAGCAAACTGTTGTAATTTTACTAAAATAAAGTACTACTAAAAAAATGGAAGGTAAAAAAAAACTCGCCCCCATTAACAAAACTTTACATTGCATGGGGTTATACACTCTTTTTCAGATATAAACTCTTGAGTTTCTGAATGTTTCCAGAAATTCTCCAAGGGGAACCTTTTTTCCTTAGCCGGTGTCAGAGTTCAAAGCTAAACAAAGGGGCAGTCAGTGAATTGAAGGATGGACATGGTGATGTCTCTACTCAGCCAATTTACAAGGTGTTGTTGTGTAATGTGAAAAAGTTGAAGTCATGGTGATGGACATTGAGCTGTTTCAACCATGAGTCTGCTGCACTGTACAGATAGGATATCTTTTCATTGTCATAAGGTTCAGGGTTTAGCCAAATGTCTCCTTGCATTTTGTAAGTTGCTAGCCCAAATGGAAGGAGAGAGACATGGCCACTGTTCTTTTCCTTGCATTTCTCTCCTTGGATGGAGCAATGTGGATCATTCCCTATGTCAATGTCATCACACTCCATTGCACAATCTGCATACACACAATAGAGATAATGTCAAGTTTTCAGAAGGAATGAGATCAAGGCCAGCTTTACAAGAAATTATGTCAACCAAATCACAGTGTAATTAATGCTCATTTAGTCTCTTTTTCATTATGCAGTATACCAAAACACATTAAAAAAATGTATACCAATGTTTTCTATTGGTAACAACAAAAACAAAAGTTTTATCCTAATAGGTGAAGTTGACTACATAGGCCACACAAAGCCATTTGACTTGTTAAAGACCAAATTAAAAAAATGTATACCAATGTTTTCTACTGACAAGACAAATGAAATAGTGGGTAACACTTACCTCTTGACATAGATTTTAGAAAGAAATAATGTGTAAAGGATATCAGATGAAAGTCTCAATACTTATGCATCATGCATGCTTATCTAATGGCCGAAAACTCATGCAGATAAACAGACTGTAAAATATTAGATTGAAAATCCATTAATACCGTACTCTAATATCCTTTATTCAAGTAAAATTTGGATTAATGTAATTGAATGTCACTCGTGATGTTCATTACTTCAGGGGTGATTAATGAGAAAACCTAGCAAACCTCAAAAGATTTGAATTTGATCTATGACTGAACAATTTACCACTACCTCCTAAGAAATAGCAAGAACTACAACTAATTTGATCTGTTTCTTCATTTTCCAGAAAAGAAAATATTGATTAGAAAAAAATTACATTAAGATACCTTCGAAAGATGATGACAATGTATGGTAAGTGAGGAAGCATGCTTCCAAGTCCTTTTCAGTGTTCCGGCATGGGACAGTATAAATTGGGTACCTATTCAATTATGAAAAGTCAGTATAACATCTCTACCATGGAAACTAACATAGCCTAGTCATCTTACAATAAAAAAGATACAGAAACTATGAATTAAAAAGTGTATTCCTCTAACCAATTTATATCATGGTAGCTATAGACTTCGTCTTGTCTATCAAATCACAGACATAAGATCAACTTTGTCTTCATTACAAGACCAACAACAAAAGCCTTATCTTACTAGATGAGGGAAGTTACATAAACCACACAATGCTATTTAGCTTAGTTAAAGACCAAATCTTCAAAGATATATTTACAAAAATAAAATGGTTTTAGAGACAATGTAAACAGTTCACATATTTCATACAGGAAAAAAAATTACATGTAACAAGAGCAACAAACTATGCTCACCAAGAAACAGCCATCCAACTTGCTGGGGAAAGATCCACACTCTTCAATGTTAATAATGCCGGGTGACTTCGAGCTAACTCGTCTATCTGAAACAAGAAACAATCAAAAGTGATGTATTTATTGTGAGTGTAACATACAGACAAAAATTATTAACATTGAGAAGAGGTGCTAAAAAGTGAATACTACTTGACAATAAAAGAATACCTTCTCCGCAAGTGGAACCCTCGAGTAAGGTGAAGCCATCTCAGTATACTGCAAGTAAAGGCAGCCAAGCTTGTTATCCCTTAGCCATGAACCCTCCTGGTCACAGCTTGAATCCTCAGAAACAGCATCCTCCCAAGCTTTGCTGGAATTGTTACTTAATGATCTAGATAGGTTATCACTTGAACTATCCTCACTCCATGAATCACTTTCAAATTCAACTCCATCACTATCCTCTCTCCGATTGCTACAAAACAAAAAAGGGGAAGATCATTTAGACCATTTTGTTTACATATTTAGTATATAAGCACACATGACAAGGTATTGTTTCCAACGTACCGAGAAGCGACAACAGACTTGTTGGTGTAGATTTGGATAGCAGATAGATATGGAACATAGTACTGAGTCACGGTATCACCATCCTCCAACATCACAGGAGTACCAGCACCATATGCGCTCCATTCATAATAGCAGTCCCAAAGATCTTGCAGAGTGAAGTATTCAATTGTGTCCTTACCAAGAGGCTGCCAGAGGGGATTTAGATCACTAAAGCAGCTCTGCAAATTACATGATAAAAGCAAAGAAAATTAAGGAAACAAATCACCATGTTAATGGTCCCTCTCCCTTCTAATACAATGAATAGCAATATTTCTTAATTGAATTAAAAACCAGAAAGAAAAAAAAAGCACATTAAATCACATCCAGCACTAACACAACTTCACTTTCTCTCATCACCTAACTATAAACAAAAATAGTTTATTACAAGAGGACAAATAATGCAAGAGTAAATACACTGATAATGTAAATGGTTATTACATTGTTATCCAATTACAAATTGTCATGTTTTGGTAAATTTGTTAACTCTTACAATAACTACCATAAAAGTCACAGCAACAAAATTTTTTTATTGATTGGCAATGGTAAAAAAATTACAGTAATAGAGCATATAAATTAAACTCATAATCCAATGTTACCCATTTGTGTCCAATATTGCAAAAAGAGGTTATTTGTTAGAAACTGAGTTAAAATGCAAGAAACACATTCCTGAATTCATCTACAATGCTGTTTTAACTACCAATTAGTAAAAGATAAAAGTTTAGGCTAAGGGAATATGTTAAAAATAGGAATAGTTGACAAAAAAAAGTCATTAACCACTATAAACAGTAACAAATTAAAAAGCAAAACTGCTAGCAGCAGCTAGTATATTCCACAACATTGCTTTTTTGTTTCCTTCACTTGCCAAATTTTGAACAGCCATAAAGCATTGACTGATTCTCTAAACAACAGATGCTGATAGAAAAATCACATAATGAATGACATTGTAATGTCGTACCAAAAAAGCAAGCAAATAGGAAACCCCAGAGGACCCATTTTTCTCCATAATAGGTTGCCACAAAAAAATGAATGATAGTAATACTAGGATCAACATTTTATTCACTGGACCACCAATCAAAACTAGTGGTCTGTGCCCACAAAATGCAATGACCAATTTCCCCATCACACACGACACAAAAGGTGAACTCTAAGCCGCCAGAGATACATACAGTAATCTCATTAAAGAATATTTTATGGTTTATCTTGAAAGTTTGGCCCTTGTCCTTTGAACCACAGGCCAAGAGAAGAAGAAAGTAGAAACCTTTAATTTCTCTCCAAATCAGATCTAGTATCATAGTTTCCCCATAAAACCACTTTGACTAAGAACAATTACTTATTATTCATTATTATCCATGCCTTAATCAAACAAAATACCCACAGATTTCCCTCAAAGCAAAAATATCACAGATTTACAGATTTTTTAGGATTTTTTTCCATTCATTGAATTGGTACTCTGACTGAAATTTGTCAAGTCAAAAAATAATTGGAATTAAAAAACTGTGGTCTCACCCTATCCTTCCTATTTCAGATTTTTTTTTTAATTTTCTACCAAAGAATGATTGGATTTGGTGTAAGTAACTGTTATCAAATTTGAATCTTACAAGCAAGGTGTATTAAACTTACCTAATTAGTTATTAACTTTCCATTTTTTTCAAACAGGTTTGCAGAGAGGATAATGGGTAATGTCTCACATCCACGTAAGAAGACAAATCACACAAGTGGTGTATAATAATTAATGCAATTTTGTAAGTTGAGAAACAAAAAAATAAAAACGCCTTATATTTATTTTTCAAAATCAAGAAAAATAAACGAGGGTTTTAGGTAAATAACAAAAAAACAATAAAATGTCTTTTTCCCCGACTAAGAAAACTTTGGTGTCAATATCAACCATGGGTTATTAAACATTTATTTATTTTATTTATAATAATAATTGAAAAAATGAAACGTGGAGGGAGATTTTTCAAAAGGCATCCAATGGATATTCCCTACACAGGACAAAAAGGCTTCGTATCTTTACGACACCGTTTCAGAGTTTTCATTATTAACATTAACTTATTAATGTCTCCTCTCACCAGTGACAGATCCCTTCAACGCCACAAATGCACAATCACAGTCCCACAGAGAAAACGAAAATGAAAGACAAGCAAATAAACAAAGTTAATAAAAATAATAATAATAATAATAATTCAAATAGAATAAAACAAATGGCTATTTATTATTAAAAGAACCATAACCCATTTGACATTAACATATTATCATTGAATTTGGTTATTAATTTGAGATAAACATTTTATTTAAAATCAAAATTTAAATTTTTTTTAATTAACAGTTATGATTATATTTTCTCTTTTAAAGTATATTCTGAAAGAAGTTAAATTCATTAATATATTTAATGAGAGTTGACAAATAGAAAGATATTCACGTAGTATTCAACGAATTTTTAAACATTTGAACACTCAAAAGAAGAGAAGAAAAAAAGTAACCGTGACTCATTTTATTATTTTTAAATAGAATAAATCCAAACTATCTTAACTGATCATGTTAATAATTTTCGAAATTACTACTGTATTAGAAAAAGTATTATTTAACATTTTTTATGTTATTAAGATATTAAATGTATATTTAATTTTTATTTAATCTTTTATATATTAATTATTAATTGCGATAGGATACGACAAAAATTTACTAGAAAGCTAATAGTTTGTCTAAAACAACAATTGTACAAAAAAATCAACAATAAAATCTTAAAAAATTTGATCCACCAAAAAACAAATCAAAACAAATTTGACTGATTAAAAAAAATCTTAACAAATTTCGACTAAAACCATATTATTTTGTGCTATGCCTGAGTAGCATTAGCCCATGAAAACTTTTTTGAACAACAATACAAGAAAGAGTTAAAAAAGAAAAGGTACGGATATTCTCATTTATTATTTGATATCAGACATTAAAAGAACACAAGAGCACACGTTTAATTTTTTTTCATATCCACCTTCCGTATTCCCAATTTGAATTACTTTATTTCAATTTTTTATAATACTAGTAATTACTTCCTCTCGAATACTCATAAATGTGCGTAACAGGTACAAATATTCTAAGAACGGAAAAATCAAAATCAGAATATATGCAGATAATAATAAGTTAAAGAAATAAAATATTTATTGAAACTAAAATAATAAAAAATAATGTATATCCACTTATCAACTAGTCAAAAAAATTCCATAAATATCATAATATATAGAATTTTTAAAGCAATTATCAAGTAAATTAGTAAAACTGCCTTATATAACAATTTCTAATTGAATTGAATGATATAATATACAAAGTCAATATACAGGCCATTTACTCAAATCAAAATAAGGGATGTTATTTAAAAGAGAAAATAAATTATACATTAATATTGGACAAAATATAATTTTAATTGATTCACAATATAAAAAAAATATTACACGGATAATGCATAATAACTATAAAAATGTTTGACCCTGTAATCATTCATAAAGATAAATACGAGGGAAAAAGGAAACAATGAAAATCGAACAAAGATCCAAAAAAATATTCTATTTATTGTGTATGGGATTTGCAGGAATTAGAAAAATAAAAATTAAACAACCACAACAAAACAAACAAACAAACGCACCGTCCGATGAATCGGAACAAAGAGAATCAACCCAGAGAGACAAATAGAAGTACTTGAACACGAACCAAAAAAATAAATTAACCAAAAAAAAGAAGAGAAAAATAAAATAAATAAAATGGAATACCTTGGGTAGAATCTGAGAAGGAACATGAGGACTGACACATTGAAGAAAGCGTTCCAGGTTCGAAGGAGAACTTGCGGAGCAACATGTGAATGAAGAGGTTGTGAAGGATGAGGAAGAGGTGGTGGAAGAGGGCATTGTCGTTTCTCAGAGATTTTCCCGAGAAAGTGATGGAAAATTTTCTCAAAAAACCCACAAGAGAGTGATTGAGCAAATGGGTTTAAATGCCTTTTCTTTTTTGTATATATAGGAAGCTCTCAAGTCTCTCTCATTATGTAGAGTGTATCATATAAGGGACTAAAGATCATGTTTTTTTTTTTTTAATATGGGTAAGTAGGATAGGATGTGGTTTAATCAATCTAAGATTTTATTTTTTGGGGGGAAGAACTTTTCTACTCTCCTTATAGGAAGAGATTTGAAACATTTCATCATGGATTTGATGGGGTGGGGGTATCAAGAAGAAAGGTTGATTAAAATTGCAAATGGGAAAATAAGAAAAGGGAGGGGGTAAAAGGGGATGGTAATAATAATTGCTAATGGAGAGAAAGAAGCAAATGGACCAAGTGCACCTACTGAATATTTTAAGCTAGGAAATGCAAGGAAATAATTGACCCTTCTGGGTTTTTTAAATGCTTCAGTTTGATAAAGGTGGAGGATATTTTGGTGACCCAAATTGGAGTTGAAGAAGAAGAAGAAGATGAACAAATGTAACTCCTTTTTGGTGTATGTTTTTTTTGGTGTTGTTGAAGATGAAGCGCTTAATCAGTTACTCAATTAATTGGAAGATAAGAGAAACGGATTTTGGGGCCTTTTATTTTTGCTGATTTTGTTTTTGGACAAAAGTGACATAGAAAGAGAAGATTTATAGAGAGAGTGAGAGAGAGAGAGAGAGTGTCTGTTTGAAATTGAAAGAGAAAAAAAAAAAGAGTGAATGAAGAAAGAGAAGGGAAGCTATGTGATGGCGCGTCGCGGTGGCGAAGGAGAGAGAGTTCGCTTCGCCGCGTGTTAAGGCAAAAGTGTTGTCAGAGGCTGTTTTTATTTTTATGTGTATTATTATGTATGTCCTACACAACACTTTTTTTTAGCTAAAATAAAATGTTTATTTCACATAAATTATTAATATTAATCTCTTCAGAAAATAAAATTATTATTTATTGCATCTCAAATTTTAAAATATATAGTATTGATTATGTTATTAAATATTATCTTATATATTTTGAAGATTTAAGATTTGATCAAGCAATTAATTACGTTATTAAATATTATCTTATATTATTTAATTTCATTGAATACTTTTAATATAATTATTAATTGGGTTATTAATTTTAATATCTCTTAATTTTCAATTTATTTATTTATTTAATTTGGTGACAGGTTGTTTTTGTCCTTATCTTCAAGTTTTTGTTCTTAACTCTGCTTCAGATTCTTTTATTTTTTTAGTTTTTGAATTTAAATTGTATAGAGTTTTCTATCAATAATTGGGTTGCAACATGGAACACGTGTCGAATATCTTTTAGGATAACGTAACTAATACTGGGGTTTAGGATTTATTTGTGCAGAAACAAGTTATATTAGCTGGAGTATTTTAATTTGGCTGTGTTCTCAGTAAGGAACATGCGTCATCACGCTGTAAAAATGTAACGTTACAATTAAACCTCATGAGTAATAAAATAAATAAATAAAATACATTTGCTGGTTTAATCAACGTACAGAAATCAACGTCTGATGATGATGGTTTGTTTTTCAATCCAATATACCAGCTGAATTATTATTATTACAAGTAGAAAGAATTTTATATTATTAATTAATAAAAATTACTTTTTATATGAATTTTATGATAATAATAACATTAAAGCTCTATAAACTGAGAATATATATATATATATATATATATATATATATATATATATATATATATATATTATTTGAAAAAATAGGTTATGTAGTAATTGTGAAAAAAAAATTAGACCGTTATCATAATTTATTATATAAGATAAATTTATTAATTTTTATAATAATTATCTTAAAAATCATATTAATATTGATTTTTGATTGATTAATATTTTAAAATAATTTGTTAATTTTTACAATAATTATTTTAACTCATACAAACATCTATTTTTTATTTTAAATCAAGAGTTTAATGTTTTAAATAGTTTTATAATATTATCTAATCATAAAATATTATTTGACTTATTTTAAAATAATTATTTTAAAAATTAATAAATTTATTATATATAATAATATTGTGATTAGATAACTGTGAAAAAATAAATTCAATGTCACTATATAACTATTTTTCTCTTAAATTAAAGGAGTCATTCAAAAGTCATAAGTCATTGCCTTTGATATTTAAGTTATTATAGTAAACTCTTAAGTTGATAATTCAAAATACTGTATAATTATGTTAGCTATTAAGAACTTAGTTTATTATTTTAATTTTTTAAAAAAACTAAAATCTTATTTTATTGGTTGTTCAATCACCAAACACACCTACATCTATGGATTTAGGTTGTTATAATTCAATTATAGTTTTCGGGTTCAAGGGCTGAGCACATAATTGTGTTAAATAATAAAGAAATTTTTTTCATACTTATAATAATTTTATCCAATTTGAATAGGATTATTTTTAATAAAGGATATTTTTAATAAAGGATACTTATGGTTTAGATAAAAATAATATATTAATCTTTCAATAGCATTGTTAATAAAGTAATTTTTTAACATTATTTTATTACTAAATGAGTTTTTAAGATAGTTTTATTAAAAATAAATATAATAATATCATGAACCTTTTTTTAAGCAAATATCATGAACTTTTTTAAAGACTAATTTAATGATAAAAATTAAATGACTAATATAATAATATTTTAAGATTTTCAAGAGTTATTTAATAATTAAAATTATTCAGTGTAACGTGAAAATGCATAGGAATGTTAGAAAATAACTCGAGACTTTATTTTCTATATGCGTTTCATGAGTTAAATTTATCTGACTTAAAACATCCTGTAGAAAACAGAGAATAATATAAGAGAGAAAAATACCTATAATTGGTAAAGTAAAAAGTTGTATATAATTATTCAATCATAATGATAAATTTTTTAATTGTTAAAATAATTATTTTAAAATAATCAAAGATAATTATAAATATTAAATTCATAACATAATATAGAAATATTTATAAAAATTATTATTTAATAATATAAAATATTTAATACGAAAAATCGACTCTATTCATAAATACTTGGTATGATATTTATAGAGTCACAATCATCCATTTTAGTAGAGATGTATAGTGAACATGATTTTATAATTAAAGACAATTGTTTAAATAATTCTATTAATGATATGAATTAATGAATAACCGGTATATTTTTTCTGATCTCAAATATAAGAAAAAAAAATAGTTTCTTAATCTTAAATATAAAATAAAACCAATTAATTTTACTTTCATTTAATTAAGATTTTAGTTTTAATGATTTTTTTATACTAAGTTTGAATGAATGGTAACTTGAAAAAATTTAGTTTTTAATTAAAATTAATATAATTAAATATAATTAAACTTTTTTAGTTAGTGTAAATTAATTTATTTTATATTTGAGACCAAAAGGAGTAATTAACATGATTTTTAATAATTTAAGTTGAAGATACTATTAATACTTATTCTGGTTATTATTATAATGTTTAAATTAAAAGTGTGGTGTAATTATTTTTATAAGGTCTAATTAAAATGTTTATTATATTAATCAATTTTTCCAAAAATTATTTTTTTAAAAAGTCAATTTTAGAATAATGTAACAATAAAACAAAAGAAGCATAACTCATTAATTTTTTTCTGGTTCTTTTCACACTTCACATGAATAGTTCTGAAAAATAATAGTACTAATTAAGGTTTAATTTTATATTCTTGACTAAATTTATTGAGTTTTTAGTTAATCGAATATTATAATAAGTAACCTAAAAAGTATTTTTTTATTCAAAGATATTATTGATATTTATCCGAAAATAATTGCTTTCATAAAGTGAACTTTGGCTTTTGTCATTTTGGAAAAAAATTGCTTTAACCATTATCCCATCTCGAGAAATAGTTTTCTTTAACTATTTGAAAATAATAATAAGGTTATTGCTCAGCAGTATTTTTATGATATTAGTTAAAAATATTGGTTAAAGAATTAAAATAAAATTATTTATTATGAAAATCACTAGAAAGTAAAAAAAAAAACTTAATTTTTCGTCTTCTATTAAAAATATTTATACTTTTTAAGTTCTTCATGGATATCCTAAAAATATGAGTTAACATTTTATCTATTATTATTATCATTATTAAGATAATTATTATAAAAAATTATATATATAATAATTTATGATGAAATAACATTATATAACTTCTTTACATTAAAAATACATATTCTATTCATTTACAAAAGGATGTAACCTTGCATTTAACTTTTTTTAGTTAAGGTATAATTTTCATTTTAAAATAAAGGAGTCATTCAAAATGTGAAAAGTCATCTCCTAATTTGATATCTAAGTTTAAAGTCAATTCTTAATTTCATCATTTATTAACATATTTGTTGGGTTATATATTATAATATTATTGTGAAATATTTATTTACTTTTATTAATAATTAATTTATGTTAAAAAATCAATTTCATCATCTTTAATAGAGTTTCATCTCTTTTGTAAAATAAATAAATAAATAAATAGAACTTCATCTCTCGACCACGTTTTAAGCTACATATAATTTAGTAGCTTTCTAAAAACTTTGTTCTTTAATTTACTTTTTGAAAAATCTTAAATCTTACCTTATTAGTCTTTTAATAGTTTTATTATTACAAAATAACTATTTTAACATTTTATGTATTACTAAATAATACTTTAAAACATTTTTATAAAAAAAATATAGAAACATCTTAAAAATTTTAAGGACTAATTTATTTGGTAGCAAAATTTAAATAACTAATATTATTGAAATTATTGACAGAGTAACGTGAAAATGCATATAATTTTATAAAATAACTCAAGAGTTTATTTTTATATGCGTTTCAAGAGTTCAGTTTATCCCTCTAAAAAAAGAGTTCAGTTTATAATATACTCACTTAAAAAAAATACTGTTGAAAACAGAGAATAATGTAATATAAAAATATCCATAAGAAGTTATTTAGAATATATCGACAGAGTTTAAATGTTTTTATATTATCATTTAATTTCAAAAATTTTATATATAATTTATTAATTTTTATAATAATTACTTTAAAATTATAGTGATGTTTTTTTTATTAATTAGTAATGCAAAAGTGTTTATATTATGAGAATTGAACTCTATTCATAAATACTCTATTCACAAGATAAACTTTTTTATTTTATGCTGGTTGGTGGTGATTAATGTATAATACAAATAATTTTATATTATATCTTGTTTAATGCATTTATATACTAGATAAAATAATATAAATTTTATTATAATATCCTTTATATTGTATATGTTTAATTTGTACTAAGAAAAGATACAGAACAAGATTTTAAAATTTTTTAAACTATTTTATTATTTAACATTAAATTTAATATCATGCTTTACTAATATGTATAATTTATTGATATTGTGATATATTTTAAAGCATTATTTTAGACTTATTGTTATAAAAAAAATACAATTTATTAATTATGTTTATATATTTTTAACTATATCTTACAAGTATCATATTATAACCTAAAAAATAATTCGTAATAAATTAACAAAATACATAAGTAAACTAATAATAATTGATCATATGTTATAACTAAAAATATGTCACAATCATACAATACAATGTTATTAAAAATATAAAATCTTATTAAGATAATTTTTTATAATAAGTAAATTCAAGTTTTCTTAATTATTAAATATCAAAGGAGATGATAGTGCACTTGGAGGGAAAGTACGGTGCGGGGGAGCATATCGAAATGATGTCAGATTGAGAGTCACAAGTGAGGTTCATGGAGTCGAAGTTGTTGATGGTGCGGACGATGGTTTGAAGGAGCGTGGTGATGAGTTTGCCAGAGGGGGGAGGGCATGAAGGTCAGACCAAGAGAGGAACTAAGGGAGGATGTGGTAGTGAAGGATGTCGACAAGGGCAATCGGGGAGAGGTGGTCTTCGGCAATGAGGTAGGTGTTGCGAACAGTGAAAATAGAGAAGGAGGAGCGGTTCAAGAGATCGGTGGGGCGTGGCAAAGGCGAGAAGGAGGTGAATTGAGAGAGCTCTCACACGGTAGAAAGGAGGGTGGTGAGGTTATTAATGTTTGGAGAAGAAGGTGCATATGAAAAAAATAAAAAATGCATAGAATAATAAAAAGTCAAAAAATAAGGATAATATTGTATGTTTACTCTTGTTAGACACGAGACAAAAAATTATATTGGATTTAGTGAGTTACAAATTTTTAGGTATTTTTGTCTAATCCATCATTCTTTATTTTGTATAATCGTTGAGTTATTTTTTAAATCAAACTTTGAATAAATATTTTTATGATGTTCAGCCCCTTCTTTTTTAGCGAATTAAACACACCTTAGTATGATATTTATAACATCACAATCATGTGTTTTCTTAGAGATGTACAATGAACATGATTCTATATTTATTTAATGAGGAATTTTTTAATAATGGTATTTATGGCAGAAATTAATGAGTAATTTACATACCTAAATGTTTTTAATATTTTAATTTGAAGGTATTATTTATATTCATCCAAGAGTAATTGC
Organism: Glycine max; assembly: GCF_000004515.6. Taxonomy (NCBI): domain Eukaryota; kingdom Viridiplantae; phylum Streptophyta; class Magnoliopsida; order Fabales; family Fabaceae; genus Glycine; species Glycine max. Next base: position 39,317,432 of record NC_038245.2, on the reverse strand, counting down.
TTTCATAAAAGGATACTTATGTGATTTTAGAAGAAAAAAAATCTTCTTTAATCATTATTCCCAACCCCAGAAATAGTTCTCTTTAACTATGTGAGAATAATTAGTCCAGGATCAAATTATATATTTGTTTATATCTTAATTCCCTTATATTACTATGTAAGTCATAACTCAAGTTTATTACTACCATAATGGACTAATATCAATTTGTAGGAAGTATTTATTATTTAAAAATATTGATTAATCTTTATCAAAACCGTAAAGACACACAATATAAATACAGTATCCTTCCAGTGTGGTTTATATAATGTATGCTAATGATATTTAAAACGAGTATATTTCACTCCAACATTATTTGATAGTCATGTTCTCACATAAAGAAGGATGCTTATCTGAGTCAAACTCTCTCTATATATACTTCCAACAATGAAACAAAGGAAAAGGGGAGTAATATAGTCATATGATACAAAACAGACTCTTAACATGGACAGTTGGAATTTTATAATAACGGAGGATTAAGATTTAGAATAACTTTAAAGATAGGTTCTTGGAGTAAGCGGATCTTTCCGTACTCACCATCCATTTTTTGTCTCATTTTCATTAGTTTCTTCAACTTTCTTCTAAAAATTCCTAGAATGAAATTACAGACTGAGGCCAAAACAGACAGAAGGATGGCCCATCTGTAATTATGGTGAAGCAGAAAAACTCAGGAAGAATTCAGCATCTTATACCTTCCATGTAGATTTTGAATCCCCTGTTTTCGCTGACCTAAGCATTTCATGTAATAATCCTACAGAAAATTTCACAACAGAGAAATTAAACGAGATGATCAGATCAGAAAGCAATTAATCATGGTTAACTTTTAAGCAATTTACTATTAAAATGTTAAAGGGAAGAAAAACAAAATACAAAAGTATGCAATTCTTGCAAAGGAATTAGCCACTTCAACTATTCAAAACATGTTTTAAACTTTCAATGTCCATCTGCTTATGAAAAGTATGCAATTCTTGCAAAGGAATTATCCACTTTAACTATTGCAGAGTTTGATGACTATACTGTCTTTCTATAAATATATGTTCTTGAGGGGGGGGTGATACATGATGAAAGTTGAAGAAACTAATGAAAATGAGACATTATTAGTGGATTTTAAAATATAGTCAATTAGTCATATGATACATAATAGACTATCAAGATTGTTTGTATCAAATTTTATCAAAATTAAACGACAGTAAATAAGTAATAAGATAATTCATATTGTAGTGTATTTTAAAAAAATTAAATTATTTCATTTTGAATTTATATAAATAGGTAATAATAATTTTAAATTAATATGAAATTTTATATATATGATATGTGTGAGAATAACTTTTAATTTAATGGTAGATTATAAGAAAATATTATCCAATTAAAAACTATTAAATAATATAATAATTATTTAAATTAGATTAAGTTATATCAATATAATTTGATCACTCTTTCTCTTTTATTTATATATATATATATATATATATATATATATATATATATATTATTGAAATATTTTCTTTAAGCAAATTTATTCGATCGATCATAATTTATAAATGTCAAGGGTCTAAAACTAAAAATAATACTAATATGCTCGAGTAGTGTTACAAATTTAAATAGTTACATCAATATTAAATTTAAATTAATTTAATAAAAATATTTTTATTGCGTTGCATTTCTCTACATGTTGGTTATTGTTTTAAGTGAACACACAATTTATTTAAAATTTCTTTTACGTTGCTAACAAAATTTATTCCAGTCTCTTCACCCAAAGCATTTGTCACGTGTGTTCCTTGACTTGTTGCTCACTTGCTCTTACTCTCTTGGGTCATCTATAATGAAAGATATTTAATGAGTTTCTTAAGATAATTTTTTTTGAACAAATCTAATTGATATTGTGGGTTCTTTAAATTTTGACATTAATATCTTATATAAACAACACATTTCCAAAATTTCTTAAAAATAAAAAATAATTTAATATACGATAAAATATTCAAAATGACTAACTTAAATTTTGGCCATTTAAAATATCCTTAGACTTTACCCTCTTAAATCTTAACAAGAGAGTTATCATTTCTCTCTCTTCCCTCAATCTCTGACTCCTAACGTCAACCAACGTGTTTTTTTAAGCTCTCATTTATTTAATGCATTGAATAAATAGACAAAACAATGCTCAAATTAATCTTCCTCAATGATCACTCGTAGGGGTGTTTGTGATTGATTAACTTTTGGATCTTATCTGAGGTAAAAATATTAGTATTTCATTTGCTCATAAAAAAATTGCTTTGCTTTCGATAATTGGTATACAAAATATCACATTTGAATTAATTTAATTTACTTTTTATGATTCAGATTGTATCGGTTGTTTTGGTTTTTATCTTACTTTTTACGGAGACAATCACTTATGTTTTGGTTAATAAAAAAATAATGAAGTAAATCTATAAAGAAGAGTCTTGGATTAATACAAAATTATTTACTACCTCACGATTCCAAAGAGACTCAAAGCTTTAGGTTTTCTGTGTTGTTTCCGAAGGTGGTTTGCCCTTGAGAGAGTTCTAAGAGGGATATCTTAGGTTTTATAGGGTGTGTGATCTAGAGAGTAATTAGAGTGAACAATGAAAAACGTGTAACATCCTTTACCCAAACCAAGTTATTAAATAAAATATTACAGAAATAGGATATAATTTTTTGTTGCGGAATAAATGATAAGTTTAATAAAAAAGTCTAAGTTGATTGAATACGTGAGTATTGTAATTCCTTATATCATGTTTAATTCTTATATATAAAAAAAATATGAATTTAAAACTTTAATAACCATGCAGTACAAAGGCATCACATATATCCTCATAATAAACTCAAACTTCATTAAATACTATAATAACAAATAAAAGGTATCGATCGTCAATGATGATAAATTATATATATAAAAAAAAGGTATATATCCACCCACACTTAATTGTCTTACAAGTCCTTTTTTAAAGTACCTTACAAGTCCTTAAAATATCATCGAATTATGAAATAAAACCACTAGTTTTAAGTTCAAAATTGAAGACACAAAACAATAATAATTGAGTCCCGATGTCATAACATACCAGCACTTTACAAATCCAAAAATAAAATTAAAAGATATAAACGAAGGCCTATGCTTCCTCTCTAGCACACCGTTTCTTGGTCCTGCTGGATATCACTATATACACAAGGAAACACAAAACAAAGGAAGTAAAATACATTTCACTACATGCTCGTGGTATCAAAATAGAGGCAAATAATAACAGTAACATAAACACACAAATTTAAAAAACTTTTTAAGGAATGTTAAGTATTTGCCAAATATCTTTTTTGAAAATAATATTCCTAATCCACTCTTAGTAACCTTCTCTAAAATAATATTCTTCACATGTTTGCGTGTGTTTGTGAATTGTCATTATTATTATTTTGAAAAACATTAATAACACAATTTTTTATCATTACATGAAATATCACTACATGAAATATCAAATGTATATAAGTTAGACCTACTAAATAATTTGAATCTCATTCTTTATTTAATAGGATTTACATAAATTTTCTCTACATTAACAAAATTTGACAAAATTTTACTTTCAAACTCTTATTTCTTAATAATTAATTCTTATAATAATTATAAATAAATTAAATTATGATAATAATAATAATAATAAAAGTAACTTGGCGAATTGGGTTTCACAAAATAAGTCAGTTGGGAATATTTTTTTATTGTGTAAATAATTTTTAAGTTTCTCTATTTTCAGTTAAGTTAATTTGGTCTTAATCTTTGTATTTTGAAATTGATAAATTTAGTTCCTGTATTTCTGAAAGCAAAACAATACTAACGATATTATGAGTGACAGAGTGAGGAACTAATTTCACAAATTTCCATAAATATAAGGACAAGATTCATTAATTTAAATAAAAACAATGGCTAAAACTAAATTTAAAAAAATAGAAAAAATAAAAAAATTAATTTTCTCATTTGTTTTAGTTTCCAGCAAATCGAATCACAAAGGGATCAACACAACATCAAACAAAATAATAGAATAAGAACACATTTTAAAACAAAAATAGAAAAATCAAAAATACATTTTTCTCATTTTCTTAGTTTCCGTAAATCTAGTCACGAAGAGATTACCACTATACAAACAACAACAAAATGATAGAATAAGAACACAAAAAAAGTGGACGTCAGATTGACTGGGATTGGTACCATACGGAGCAAACAAACAGCTCACCGCTCACTCTCGTCTAATTAAACCCTTTAGCATGTACTAACTCTTTCCCCCCTTTAGCATTTCGTGAACCTGCTACGAAAAGAAAAAAAGAAAAAAAAAGAATAATAGTAACAAAATAATTTAAAAGAGAGATAAAAAGAATGCGGAAAAGGAGAGAGGAAACTAGGAAGTGTTGCAGCCCGTGTTTTACCTTGAATGGGGAATATATTGATTTTTTTATTCATAGATATGTAACTGATTTTAATAAATTAGTGATGTTTAGATAAAAATGGTTAAAAATGGATTAGTTATTTTTAGAAAATAGGTTTTTACATTGATGATTAACCACTTTTAACATCAGTTATTAATCAATGTTGAAATTATCAACGTTAAAGTATTATTATTAACATTCATTGTTTAAAAACCAATGTTATTTTAGTCGAAAATAACATCAAGTTTTTTTCTCACCAATATCAATGATGTTGTAAGTAAATAACAACATTGATTTTTCTAAAAATTGATGTTATTTTTTGGTTCTTTTTAATATCTTATCTGTTTTTTTAATTACTAACATGTAATTATTTATATCATAACTTATCATTTAAAGTTGTAAAAAAACTCATAAAATAAGTCATGCACTAAAAGTTATAAACAAATTATATCATATACCAAGAGTGGTTATAAACATTATAAACAAAATATACTACAAATGTGTTCAAGATGTTTCAATATTTGTCACAAAATATATCACCAAGACTTATAAACAAAAATTTACATATTGAGAATAATAAAGTAGTAATGTATTTTAATTACAAACAAATCCAAAATAAAACAAAGTTAGAAGTTACATCTCGTAACTCAAATATAATTTGAGTTTCAACTTGCAAATTTTGTGATTGCCCAAAATCCCTTCATCTATTTCCAATTTTTGCAGACTTCCTCAAATGATTATAAACTATCCTACATTCCATAGTCATTTCCAAGTTTAAATGGGTGAATCCTACCGCTTTCATAAATGAGTACATGGTACTCGACACATCCTCAAATTAACATTAAATTCATATTATATATGTATATGATTTTGAAATTTGACATACAAAGGAGTGCTTAATTACTCACTAAACTATTGCAAGTCACTTTGTACTTAGTCAACAAGACTTTAAAAGTGACTGGGTTAGGAACTTGGTGGTACAAGGAGTGTCATTCAGGGTGCTTTTGAAGATGACGAGGAGGAAAACATTATGTCCAAAGTGGGTCAAGGTCACTTGATGATTTCAAGTGAGTCCGTAGAAATCTCTAAGTTTTGTCCATCCAGTTAGTAGAGTTGAGCTCACCAGATCTTGGTTGTATGTAACACAGTGCATGTTGCCACTAGAGTTTAGCAGATGTCAAGTATGTTCTAGTTCATCCTTTCATTTTACCACAAATGAGCTACTGACTTCACTATAAGACTATATTTAACAAGTAAAATAATATAAGCAAATGTGTTATATCATGTCATGTTTATTTGAGAATAGTCTTGAAATTTCTAACATGATCCATAACATGAACAATGTTGAACATTTCCTCAATTTTTTTTGTTAATCTTCATCATTATGTTAGTCATTTCCTTTTAGTTCTGTTGATCTTCATCTATCGTTTCTAAACTTCATTTACAATATAAACATGACATTAACAATATGCTACCAATAAATCTGCAAAGCAACAATATGATACTAGAGGAACCAGAACCATGCAAACAAACAATAATAAGGCCTACACTATTGAAAACAACCAAAATCAAAACCTTGCAAAAAACCAAAACACCAATAAATTTGTAAAACAAACAAAATAGACCAAAACACCAATAAAACGCCTCCACTGTTTGTTTTACAGTATGACTTAGATACTTGGGAAGACCTACACTGTCGAAAACAACCAAAACACAAACAAAAGGCTACATTGTCGAAAACAACCAAAACACCAATAAATCTGCAAAACCACAACCAAAACCATGATTTCATTGTCGAAAAAAGCTTTCCTAGGACTATTTGACATTAAAACTCATGAACGCTTGCAATAATTATGCACTACTTCTTTCACACTCATAGTAAAATTTCATAAATTTACAGTGCAGAACGAGGAAGATACACACAATCCATAAAACTTTGAGAGAAAAACATATCGTGAGAGCGAGAGTGAGAGTAACACCTAGACCGTGAGCGAGATTGACACTGAGAGTGGTTTCACCGTGAGAGAGACTGACCTCGAGCTAGATGATTGTGAGCACGAGTGGCACCGTGAGTAACAGTGACGACAGTGGTTTTAACACTGCGAGAGTGAGAGTGACAGTAACAAAGGGTTTGTGAGGGAGACAAGTAACAAAGCGATTGCGTGAGGGAGACGAGTGAATTGCCAGAAGCGCGAAAAATATTATAAATAGGACAATACAACGTCGATTTTTTTTTTTCAAAAACCGATGTTAACAAACTCACGTTAACATCAGTTCTTAGAAGAACCGATGTTAACGAAGTCACATTATTTACGATTATGCCACCGCATTTTCATTTACATCAGTTTACTATAAAACCGATGTTATTCTAACGATGTTAAGAGTAAATTTTCTAGTAGTGTTTGATTTCTATTGTTGCAACAATTTAGCATTTGAATCCTTATAGTTTAAAACATCATAATTTGATCATTATAATTATAATTGTTTTTAATACTTTTGATTCTCATTGTCAAAAGTTATCTAATGTCGTTAATGTTGAAAATCCTTCAACAACTTGTGATATAGTCAAATTGAATTATGAAGTGGGGGATAATTCTTACTTTATAAGCTAATTTTGTAGAGTTGAATTAGGTTCATAACTCATATTCTAAGATATTATTATAGTCTATCTTAATTAGATCCATTAATGGGTCACCTATCATATTATTGATACACTAAACCCAAAAGGGTTGGTGGTGTGAGATGGTGTATAGTTAAGGCCTTGATACAATATATAAGTGAAGAACAATTTCCATTTTACCAGCCAACATTGTAGGGACATGTTAGGCCACTCATTATTAGGTTGTTATTAAACTTCCAACAAATTTCCAGCCACATAAGCTTCACGTTTGAGATGTCAATCCTAGTGTGAGGAAAGTTTGTTAGAGATTTTGACTAATTATATAACCAAAAAAGAATATATAAGTGGGAGATAATCTGCATCTTACAAGTTAGTTTGTATGGTTGAGTTAAGCTTAAAGTCACATTGTAAGATGGTATCAAAGCCTATTATAGATCCATTAATGGGTCACTTATATTATTCACACATCAAGTCCAAAAAGATTATCGAACTGCTATGAGACTATTGTTGGACCACTTGCAGATGTTCAATCTAACAAACTTTATGCTAAAGATGTTCAGTCCTCAACACTCAAACTCACATTCTAAGAGTTAGATCTAAATCTTTTAAAAATGTTACAAAACTAAATTTGGAAGTTGTTAGAAGGAAATGAAACCTTTGGTGACAAAGGGAAAAATAAACTTTATATGACCAAAAGAATCTAAACGTGATTTTCAAATTTGTAGTAGTTTTAAAAAATCTAAACGTAATGGTATTGGACGACTTTAGACAAAAATGACCAAAAGAATTAAACAAAAATTTACAACTATAAAGATTAAAAAGAAAAATTCTCTCAACTATAGAGATCAAAAGGCTAATTAAACCTGGTTCATTTATATGAATTTTTGTTTTGATTCTCTTAAAAAAATTATTTATTTGTGTTTGTTATTATTTTTTTAATTTTCATATTAGTTATTGATATACATCCATATTCATTTAATTAAGGCTTAATGTCACTTTTGTTCCATTATGTTTTATAGTTGTTTTACTTGGGTAAATTTTAAAAGTTTTATTTTGGTTCTTTAAGTTTTTGAAATATATTGTTTTGATCTTTTTTTTCAATTTTTCATTAGAAATGTTAGTATTTTGTTAATTTTTAAATTTTAAAAAAAAGGACTAAAATGATACATTTCTAAAACATAAAAGACTAGAATGAAACTTTTAAAATTTAATGTACCACAGCGAAATAACTATAAAACATAATGGATCAAAAGTGACATTAAACATTTTAAAATAATTAACTTTACATAGTGACGGCTAAAAACCGCCACTATCTTTATGTTATTTTCTTAAAAAAATAACTAAAAAAATCATCATGTCCTCCAAACTCTTTCAAATTTGAAAAGATAAAAAATGCAACACCACATAGATTGAATGACGTCAACACATAATCTCACTTTTATACTCGTCACTGAAAAATCAAAACCTTTCATACAACCATGCTATTGGAAATACAAGAAGCACAGGAGATCAAAGTAAGAGCTCTCTCTTCGACGAAAGACAAAAACATGACTCTAACTCGCCATTTAACTCAGATTTGAACGAGGAAGTCATAATGTGACTCTTTGTGTGGTCTACAAGAAGGACCTCCACTATCGTGCACGATTGGGTCGGACAAGTAGAGAATTTTTCATTTGACATCTAAAACTAGGTCAGGTGAAGACAAGCAATGCAAAGATGGGTCGAATTATGCGTTATATTAGAAGATGATTTTGATTGGCCCGATTGGTCAAATCTCATCCACAATTGGGTGTTGTCAGTCTTCCTTGCCTTTGTCAACGCATTGCTATCGACGGCGACGATGAGACGGTTGTTGTCATTAGGTGAGACGAAAATTCCAATCATGTAGGGAGGTTGTGGTTGAGACGGAAGCGGGGGCAAGATAACGATCTTTTTGGATTGATGGCGGGGGTAAAGCAACAAAAAGAGAAAGAGGTCATACCCATTTTGATTGCGAATAATTGGTGAATGAAACTATTATCATTATTAAATGATTAAATTGAATAATAATAATAATAAGAGATTGAAGATTGTTGTTGTTTGTGGTTTCAAATCCATTTTTTCTTCATTTACTTAGTGATGTTAAAATTTTTAAATAAAAAAGTATAGTGATCATTTTTAGTCGTCATTATGTTAACTTAACTATTTTAAAATTTAAAACACGGACACTAATGTTTCTAAAGAAAATTTGAAAAAAAGATCAAAATGATACATTTCGAAAACATAAATGACAAAAATAAAACTTTTAAAACATAATGGATCAAAGCGAAAAAACTGTGAAACATAATAGACCATAAGTAACATTAAACCATTTTAAAATTTAGAAGTTAATATAACACTAACGTTTCTAATAGAAAATTAAAAAAAAGAAGTTAAAATGATACATTTTGAAAACTTAATGTATTAGAATGAAACTTTTAAAATTTAATGTACCAAAACAAAATAAGTGTGAAATATAATGAGCAAAAGTGATAGTAAGTCTTTAATTAATTGTACAAGTTACTATAAAATTATAATTTTATATATATATTTTTTTACATCGAAAGATTTTTATTTGAACGGATAGATTAAAAATGTAATTAAATCTAAAATTAAAAATATACAAAGAGAATGAAATTTTATGAGAATCAGTGAGAAGAATTAATATTAATATTTTTTTGAAGAAAAACAAATATTAATAATTACATCTAACAAAAAAATGATTAAGACTATAACTTAAACATTAATCATTCATTCATTTTATTTTTTATCAGCCAAATAAATAATATATTAAAATAAAAGATAAAGGACACAAGGTACACCCAACCCTTACAATACATACATATACATTTACAACTGGAATTTTTGTAACTCAAATATATCCTCTATCCTACTGAAAACAAATGATAAAATGAAACCCACAATATAAATATATATAAAAAATAATTTGTTTGAAATTTAGGACTTTAGATGTTTGAAAACTTCAAATTTGAAGAAGATAAAATGCATATCTTGTTATTATTTTTTTGTTTGGATCCAACTTAGTTGACATATATTATAACTTTGGCACCTTTTGTAGTATTGCTGTCATATGCAGCATATTATCCCGTGCTTTGTGTTTTGGGGGCTTGTGTAGCTTGGAATCATTGTTAATTTTGTAAGATTCTGATCTCGTGTACTTTTGCCTGGGTACACCTTGTACTCAAGCTTTATACTCAATAAAATGATCTTTTAGCCTTAAAAAAAAACCCTATAACACCTTTTCCAGCAAATTATCATCTAATAACCTCGTAATTTTCTTTTGTATAGATTATAACTAACAGAGACGATTTCTTGAATTGGTACCTAAGAGTAAAATTTAGCGATTAAATAGTTACAGTCTCTAAATCGCTAGCATATATATTTTTTGTTTTGTTTTTTGTTTATCATGATTGTTGCATATGATTGTTCTTAATTGGACCTAAATTGACGTACAAAGAATTGGGCACCCTCCAAAGTTTGTGAAAATGATGCACAGTTATTGGTCCAAATGTGAACCGGCCCGCATTGAAGTTATTGTGCATTATTATTATGAATAGAAAAAGAAAGGCTTACATTGTTTCAGTTCTCTATTATAAATGGAAAAAGACATTTGGACACTCAAATGCCTTTTGATACCTAGAGAGAAAATAAAAAATGAAAAAAATATAGATATGATAGATAATATGAAGTGATAAAAAGAAAAAAGATATAAAAAAATAAGAAGCGTTGATATAATGTTTAAAAAATGAGTATTCAAATATCATCATTCATTATAAATTAACGTTTTCATTTCTCAATCACAAAGATGCTTTATTGTTTAGTACATTTGGATATGTCTTAGATTATGAAAGTAAATGATCACTCTTAATGATTTGTTTATAATCTTTTTCACCACCATGAAATTTAAAACCAAACTCAAAATTTATAAAATACTCAAGTCTATAATAAGTTGAGTTGATTTGAACTAGATTATTTATTTTTGGCTTACCAAAAAATGAGTTGGGTTGTATTAACTCATTTTTAACTTCAACTTATCCTTTAAAAAAAAAACTACAACTTATGATGAGTCAATGTGAATGGATCAGGTTAGCTTATTTTGACATCTTTATGTGAGTATTTGACAACTAATCTGAATTTCTAGGTGTCAAAAGTCATACAATATAATAAAATTTGTATATATATATATATATATATCATCCAATTTTGACTCTATTGGGAGTTAACTTTTCTTAAATAACCTTTGGACTCAAAGTTTCAAAGTCAAGTCAATAACTTTAACCTTTACATCTAAACATCTAATTATATACTGACAAGGTTAAAAAAGTTGTTATCCATTATGATTAGAAAACACAATTTGGTCCTGCCCATGGTGTCCAATTTTGACAAGAATCGTAACCTTTCTTATTTTCCTGTTCCTCTAATGCGAAAAATATAAGATTATGTTAATAATTAGCAATATCATTAATTATTGCAACTATTTTTAAAATTATATTTTTATAAAATAAGAATTAAAAAAACTCTTATTTATTTAAATTTAGAGGGGATTTTGATAAACTTAAATAAACTCAAACCAGTGCATAAGATTAAAAAATAATAAAATTGAAATATTAATGTAACTTCCTCTATTGACTATTTTGTTTATTTGTAAAAATAATTAAATAAATATTATATTTTTCCTACTATCTAAGTTAATATTTTAATATCTGTATTTGCAATTATATTTGAACTAAGTTAAAGTAATAAAAAATCATATTAATTATTTTTTTAAATATCATAGATAGATAAATTAAAAATAAGTGTGTAAGAATTTAAAATAAAATTAGTAAGCTGAAATATTGAAAATTTCGGGTAATAAAAAAAAACTCAGGAATTATTGTACGTTTAAGAATATTTAGTTGAGAGTAATTTAAATAATTAGATAAATGTAAAGTCAAATTAGTAATTTGTGCATAAGATTACGAAAAACAGAAAGGATGGTTATATTATTGTTTTCGTACTCTCACTGGATCTCTCATTAGGGAAGCCCAAGTATGGTCCAACAAACCACTCTTTTGTGAATGGGAAGCTCAAAATCGGGGAGAAGCTTGCGGGAAACTATAGACTATAGGATTTGGGAGTTGCTATTAGCATTGCTTAAATTATTATTGGCACTACCTATGTGGGTGCCTTTTAGTTATATCCCAAAATTACCCCTTGGATGGAAATACAATACAATCATATTTTCGTTGCCTATATGGGGGTGAAAATATCAAATAAAAATGGGAATATAATTTTGTTGTACAAGTGTACAATGGAATGGTGTACAACTAAATCGTGTTTTCATTATTATTTAGGGGGTAAAAAAAATTAGAACAACAAAACTACAATTTTGTTACATGGTGTATAACATAATCGTATTTCCATTGTTGGTTGAGCATCAACACAAATTCATCCCCATCCCAAACCCACTATCGCAATCACACACAAATTCACTAACAACCAAATTTTAAATCCCAACACCAAATTCAAAAATCCTAAAAAATGATACCTTTACCTAGATTCACACCCTTGCACATACCTGGTTGTGAGAAAAAAACAAGTGAGGAAATAGGGAGGCATGAAGGACATTGCCCAGATCTGCGTGAAGGACGTTTGCCCATATCTATTTACATATGGATGGTGGGGTGAGTTGCATGAAGGAATATGCAGGAAGAAGGTGGGAGGGATGCATAAAGGAAGAACCAAGATGACCATGGGGTTTGGATCTAAGGAGGGAAGGGTGATTTTGGATCTAGGCTGGGATGGGGGAGATGTTTTGGATCTGATGAGAAGGAAAATGGGGTGTAGGAATTTGATGAGTAGGTAAAAGAGGGATTTCACAGAAAATGGTATGCCAATAGCAAATCTGATAGTGGAAATAATTGTTTCATAGGATTTTTGTTCTTGGGCTTTGAGCCCCTTTTTCTCATAAAGAAAGTAGTCTATATGATTTAATGGTCACTATATGATTTAAGGGGTTGCTATTTTGACCCCCAAATTCTATGAAATGACCAACTTACCTTCCTCCCTTTCCTACCCCCCTTTCTCTTTCCTTCCTGTCTGGCACTTTCCTCTATTTGGTTGGACACCCCCATCCCCTCTCCCTTGTTCTTTGTCTCTTATGAGCTATAGGTTTTTTTTTTATCTAATGTATTATGTGTTGAAGATTTGCATTTTATCGTAACAAACTTATAATTTCGTTGTGTATTAATATGACACAATAAAATTATAATTCTGTTATTCTTTTGGACCAGAGAATAGTGAAATCATCATTCCATTAGTATCTAAATTCAAACACTAACAGGATCATGCGTACATTCCATTACTTTTTTTTTTTATCGCAAATATATTTAAACGGAATCATGATTTAATGGTCCTTAACGTACAATCTGCTGAAATATTGTCTTAGACTCGTAGACCAAAAATCTATAACTTCTCCCCATTTTGCTTTACCTTACCTATCTACCCTTTTGAAAAAATAATAAGTGAAGACGATTGTTCACTCTCAACAATAAAGTCGACAAGTCAAAATGTACGCATCAGTAATTATAATGTTACCCTCCTTCATTTTCAAGCTTTATGAGCCATTACAAGTGAACTTATTACAAATGAACTAAGAATACGATGAATGAATTTATCACGTTTTGCTAGCTAACGTACAACCAGACATATTCAGCAATTTATCTACTCATCACTATTGCTTATATTGATAAACTAATTCCAATTAATCATCACAACTAGTTAAGCTCAAATATGACCTTATGCTTTACTAGTTAATTTCTTTGCTATACCTAACTCACGTGTTGAAGGTATGGTGGTCCGTATATACAAAGGCCTATGGCCATATAGCATGTGGCGTGCTTCTCAGTTCTCACCTCAACTTTGACTCTCAAGTGCGTTCAGATATAAAATATTGGACCTTGCACAAATAAAAATAAATATAACTAATTAAAATGTTAATATTGTTAGCGTTGAATTTCCATGCATTTTTAGTGTAATTTTTTTACACTATAAATCAATTAGAAATTGTTACTTTGACTTTTAAAATGTTTATTGTAAAAATCACCAGGCTTAATATGTATTATAATAGGCTGTAATTGAGTGACAATGTATATATATATATATATATATATATATATATATATATATATATATATATATATATATATATATATATACATATTATTAACACAGAGACTATTTAATCACTCATATTATCAGGTGAGTTTTACATAAATTTTACTAAATAAGAGGCGAGAACTACATGATTTAACGGTTACTTTATAATGAAAAAAAACAATATCTTTAAGGTGTGTTCATGCAACTAGAAACGAGTCTTGTTATAATTAATACTTTTCTTATAAAATAATAATAATAAAAAAAAAGGAATTATGGCGGTACTAGAATTCAACTTCTTTTCACAGCCATTACATGTATCTAATCTACATCGCATTCTTTTCCTTCTTATCTGTCATTAATAGCCTTTAATCAATTCTCCACTCCCAACTCCTTCCAAACTAAGATTTAAAAAAATAAAATACTTGCATAAGAATGGAGGCTCCTCATTAGGGCCAGCTTGTAACCAAATGACAATGATGGCCATTCGTTCATTCATCAATACAACTCAGTATTAATTGGTCCCACCCTTGAGCTCACGTGGATACCCTTCTCTCAATCAATCTAATCTTTCCACCATTGCTAGTTTTGCTTACCAATAAAGAAAGGGTTTGGTTCGGCTTCACAGGGCATGCCAAATTAATTAGGCCCATGTTCCTGCACATCATATTTGAATGTCACATAGGGTGAAGAAATAAATAGGATGTTAGCTATACATTTTTTAAATATTATTTCTAATATATATATATATATATTATTAATTAAAATTACTTATAAGATTTGCTAAATAAATAGGCAGACATAAAAAGTTATGTAATTTTTTCACAAAATTTAGTCCATAACAAAGAATATGTTAAAAAATATATTAAAAGACAGTATTACTATCAACATGGTCTAATAAATAACTAACCGAGTTTCTTAAATATACTGATTAATATTTGACTACTTGACTATATGTATAAAGATAATTTTGTTATGAGAGGAAACTCTACTTAGATAATCTCTGTCTCTCTCGATAAATTAGTCTTACCACTTCTGTTTCTAAGGATACTTTGTTTTTTTGTTATTTTTTCTTTTTTAAAAGACGGTGTTTTAACATTTTTTTTAGAATGAAATGGGAATAGAAGAATAGATAGAGGGTCACACGGAAAAGTTGAAAAGCACACACACATACACACAATATGAACGAATTTTTTCCGCAAACATACATACAAAATTAATTAAATACTAAAATATACATACTCTTCCATTATTTACCAAAACATACATATTTATTGTTCAGTGTAAATTTGGGTTTTTAAACCTGAATTTACAACATGTTTCTTCAAAAAAAATTGTTGTGAAAACCCGTTGAAATTTCGGGTCCTTCCAATCTGAATTTTTAATGTAATTTATTTTTAATTTTTATTTTTAAGAAAATTAATTTTTTAATAGATTTTAAAACAATATAAAGGCATGTCAAAAAAAAATCATCAACGAAAAATTAAACTTAAAAATATCTATAACATGTTCAAGTATCTTAAGTTTGTAATTTATTTAAGTACCTACATGATAACTAAAAAATTATATCATAATATTTTCTAATTTTATTAATTTCATTTATTTATATTATTTTTAAATATATTAAAAAAATAATTTTTCTTTAAAAAAATTTAATGCTGAGAATTCAGGTTGAGGGAATTCGAATTCTCAATGGATTTTTGTAAAATTTTTGAAAAAAATAATATAAATTTGAATCTTTCTAACCTGAATTTATACTATGAATAGTAAACATGTATATTTTGATAAATAATAGAAAAATATGTATGTTTTGATATTTAATTAATTTTTTATGTATGTTTTGGAAAAAAATTCCAATATGAACACATACTCCTTCTCAGGGTTAAATGGGGGTCGGTTTGCCATTAAATGTAGCTACCAACAACTAGCTGCACAAATTAATTGCTTCCATATAGTAATGGCCTGAAACTTATAGCTTGCTGCTCTCTAAATATTTGCTTTGAGAATTGGGCTCTCCCAAACAACGAGTAGCATAGCATGTAGTATTAGCAGCAGCATATGTTGTTGTTTGTGGTCATCCCTTACAGCAGTGTTGATCAGAAGAAGACTATATAATAGCCTTTGCTCCAATCACTTCCTCTTGTTCATGCCATAAACTAAACCCTTTCTACAGTTACAAATCTATGCTACTCCACAAAGACTCTTTTTGCATGAGACATCCTCTCTCTTAAAAAACCCCTTCTTCAGTCAAACCTCCCCAATCATACTTTTACCATTTCACCACTCACACTTTTCTCTCCCTCTTATAATAACAACAACTTCCTCATATATACACTTACTCTCCTTCAATAGGGTAACTTTTTCAATTTGGTTGCTACCCTTTTGTTCTCTTTTGGACTATATATTGTATATTGAAGCCTAAAAGGTTTTGAAGAAAAAAAAAAGTGATGAGAAACTCTGAAGCACCAACACATGGTGGCATGATGGAGATAGAAGCAACAACAAGGCCTTCAGGGAATGGTTCGACAACAACCCTACCAGGGTTGAGTCCTCTGAGTGAGACCCTTTGGAGGGAGAAGGCCAACACTGCAGAGATCATTGGTGATGTCTCAGCAAGGCTCACATGGAAGGATCTGACTGTGATGGTAACTCTCAGCAACGGTGAGACACAGAATGTTTTGGAGGGTCTAACTGGTTATGCTGAACCAGGAACCTTCACTGCTCTCATGGGACCCTCTGGCTCAGGAAAATCTACTCTTCTTGATGCACTTTCTAGTCGTTTAGCTGCAAATGCCTTCCTTTCAGGCACCATCCTCCTCAATGGGCGCAAAGCAAAAC
Organism: Glycine max; assembly: GCF_000004515.6. NCBI lineage: Eukaryota > Viridiplantae > Streptophyta > Magnoliopsida > Fabales > Fabaceae > Glycine > Glycine max. The sequence continues at coordinate 39,300,343 of NC_038245.2, read as the reverse complement.
TCTCTTTTGGCACTGCCGTGAGTCTTCCCCCCTTTTTTTGCCTTAACAAGTTACTATATGTGGTCTTTGGTAGCTAGATATGCGTTAAAATATATATAGGAGTTTCATTTAATACTCTTAGATATATTTTTAAAAAATGGTTTCGTTAATCAGTGGCCTAAAGGGAAAAAGATCATAGATAATATAATTTATTCTCTAAAAAAAAATTCTACTACTTTAAGTTTATTAACTGATGTCTTTAAAATACTGACTAACATTTACCCTTAAAAATGGAAACTTTATGTATCATGCGAAATTTGAGGATTTTGATGTTGTTACTCAGAAAGTTTCTTTTTGTTGCTTTCTTTGTGTGTCCACACTTGTTCAATTATTGACCCAAAAAACAACTAAATCTAAGCTCTTTGGATTTTCTGGGAACCATAACAACATAATTTTTTTTTAAATGATAGATTTCTAATTTCAAGAATGGATCAAAATGTTTCATTCTCTTCTGGCTATGTACTAAATGCTCTATACTAATTAAATGCTACCTGTCCGTGTCTATGCTTGATTGGAAGAATATAAAGTTAGTTGGTGATAGCGCTTAATGTTACTTTCGTCATCTTTGTTCACTTTAAGATGTGTTTGGTTTTTGAACTTTTTGAGAGTAACTATGGTCTATGGTTTGTCTTAATTATATATGCCTAATAGACTATTCCATATGTTATGTTTGCACATTTAAGCATATTATAAACTTCTCATGCTACTTTTGCCAAATGGTACATAATTTGTTCCTAACTTGGTTCATTATGTGATGTAAACATAATTAATTAGGCCTATGTGACACAAGATGACAACTTGATCGGTACCCTAACGGTGAGAGAAACGATATCATATTCAGCTCGTTTGCGTTTGCCGGATAACATGCCATGGGCAGATAAACGTGCTTTGGTTGAGAGCACCATTGTGGCAATGGGGCTCCAAGATTGTGCTGACACAGTGATTGGAAATTGGCACTTGCGTGGGATCAGTGGTGGGGAGAAGAGAAGGGTCAGCATTGCCTTGGAAATCTTGATGAGGCCAAGGTTGCTTTTCCTTGATGAGCCAACCAGTGGACTTGACAGGTTGTTAGATATATATCACTTTATGTGCATTTAATTCCCTTGTCCTAAGTGATCCCACGTATACTATTTATATTTAATTATATAACTACTAGTACCATATGTGTGTGTAATTGTGCTTCATAACTGTGCCTTTGTAGTGTTTGACATTTATATAGCAAAAAGCATAGTCATGTACGTTTAATCTTAATTTCTCCCCCTAACTGCAGCTTTTCCTATATGGGTTTTCCTTCTGGTCTAATTTTAAATAGAAAATATTATGTATAATGGTTTAATTTCAGTATACTGTTTGTGAAAAATATTTTTATTTGATAATCTGCGGTCATGTCATTTAATAAATTTGAAAATGTCAAATTTTACATGTAAATTTGCATAGTATCTCTTTAAAAAAAAATAATGTTTTTTTGTTACAAAAAATTACTACGATATTTTTTTAAAAATAAAGTTATCCTTATTAAAAGAGTTAGATTGTGGTAGTAAATTCATTTAAATATGTAGGTGGGATACTAATAAATGAGAATAGTATTGGAAAATAATAATTCATATACTTTCTTAAGTTTTTTTTAGAGTGATAAATATTTTGAAACAAATAAAAATAATAAAAAATGAGAGATTTTTTTTATATAATTTTTTACAAGAGAAAGATGTTTTAAACATGTCCTAAAATACACAGTAAAGTAAAAACCATTTTGATAGAAGGAGCGGTTCAGTAAGTGGATAGGTTAGCGAATTCTCTTTAGAAGTATTTTGTCTTTTCTGCTGTTACGTTTGGGAAGCTATTAATTGATGTATGCTTGTCTTGTAGGTGTTTCTAATTTCTATCTGCACATAATAATAAACTTTCTACTAGTATATATTTGGGGAAAGGAAAAACGTGCTGCAATAAATAACGGGCCGTGCACTGTCTCTTTACATTATTCATCTTAGAAATTCTTATTATCTCTGTAAAATAAAATGTACAAACAAATACATTTTTTTAAAATGAATTTGGAAGTTATGCCTTCGTCTTTTTGCTCTTCTACATAGTCACAACATCAATTTGTGTGCACTCTCTAAAGGGAGATTACAATATTCTATAAATAATACTATCTTTTTTCATAAACAATTACAGAGGTACTAATTTTTGTGTTGAAGTATCAAATTTGTAAAGTGGAAACATGTCTTTTTTGCTGAACTCATTTTTTTTGGAATTTTGTGTTTTGTGGCAGTGCTTCAGCTTTCTTTGTGACTCAGACACTACGTGCCTTGGCAAGGGATGGAAGAACCGTGATAGCCTCTATTCATCAACCAAGCAGTGAAGTGTTTGAGCTATTTGACCAATTATACTTGCTCTCTAGTGGCAAAACTGTTTATTTTGGGCAAGCTTCAGAGGCATATGAGGTTCAACTCACTTCTCACTTTTTTCTCTTTTTGCAATGTTTCTTAAATGTACCATGATTGTAAAGAAATGGAGCCTTTTTTGTGATTCTTGCAAGTGATTTTGTCTGCAGTTCTTTGCACAAGCTGGCTTTCCATGTCCTGCTTTGAGGAACCCTTCTGATCACTTCCTCAGGTGCATCAATTCTGACTTTGACAAAGTCAAGGCCACCCTTAAAGGGTCCATGAAACTCAGGGTATTCATCTTTTCTGTTTTATGATTCTCAATTTTGCAGCACTATATATATAGTCATTAATTAGTAGTCATTTATTTACTCTCCTTAAAAATGTACCTTTTTTTTCAATTGTAATTTGTAAATCTCTTTCCAAAAATTTTTAAAGCAGGCTTTTTGCAAGGTGTTGGGGGTTATTTATATTTTATTTTTAAATATTATTATTATTATTAGTTATGTTATGGCAACATTAATTTCAATATTTTAGTTTGTGCTTTTCATCAATTTATTTTATAACTACATAAGCCTTTGCTAACATTTTGTTTGAACCTTGATTTCTAGTTTGAGGGAAGTGATGATCCTTTGGACAGGATCACTACAGCGGAAGCTATCAGAACTCTTATTGACTTCTACCGCACTTCTCAGCACTCTTATGCTGCAAGACAAAAAGTGGACGAGATATCCAGAGTTGTAAGTGCTTTTCAATGGTAACTCATTAAAGAAAAATAACCAAACTTAAGAATGATGCAATTGAGTGCATTATATATATCCTCCTTTATTTGTTCATTTTCTGGAGTCAATTCTCCAATGTTGTGATCTTAAGAATGTTGCATTCTGCAGAAAGGAACTGTGCTTGAAGCTGGAGGAAGTGAGGCTAGTTTTCTGATGCAGTCGTACACCTTAACCAAACGTTCCTTCATCAACATGTCAAGGGACTTTGGCTACTACTGGCTTAGGCTTGTTATCTACATTGTGGTCACTGTTTGTATTGGAACCATTTATTTGAATGTGGGGACAGGCTACAACTCTATTCTGGTACTTCTATTTATTAACTTGAAAGCAATTTGAAGTTGTTATAAATGGATCAGTTTGGCAATAAATTTGTCTTTCTTGGAGTTCATGTGTTTTCTTTCTTTTTGTTTTTCCAGGCTAGAGGTTCTTGTGCATCTTTTGTCTTTGGTTTTGTCACCTTCATGTCAATTGGTGGATTCCCTTCATTTGTTGAAGACATGAAGGTAAATGTTTTGTGGCCCCTATGCAATCACTAATCACAATCCTTATTATACTCAGCACAGTGTAGTAGAAAATCTGACATTTTCTATTTCAATCATAGGTTTTCCAAAGGGAGAGGCTTAATGGCCACTATGGTGTCACTTCATTTGTCATCAGCAACACATTATCTGCAATGCCCTTCCTGATTTTAATCACCTTTCTCTCAGGAACCATTTGTTACTTCATGGTTCGCCTACACCCTGGCTTCTGGCATTACCTCTTCTTTGTGTTGTGCCTTTACGCCAGTGTCACAGTGGTTGAAAGCTTAATGATGGCAATTGCTAGCATTGTCCCCAACTTCCTCATGGGCATCATTATTGGAGCAGGAATTCAGGTATGCGTGTTCCTCCCCATAATCTAAGCACATGTACATTAAATTACGCACATCCAAAACATTAACATGTTTTAAACTGACAAAATTTAGATTCGGTTTCATTAGTGCTTTTAGTACTATTCTCTAAACCTCTAATTAGAATTAGAGTTTACTGAGGTAAAACTTCAATTCTGATTGCAGAACAATACTAAAAACACTTGAACTACATCTAAGTTTTGTCTTTTTATCAATTGTCAGAGTACTAATTGCATGGCATGTTGCATAATCAGTTAAAACTAAGGAATGAAAATTGTGTGTTTATCTCTCTAGATTTTCACAAATATTGATAACTCTTCACCTATTTAACACCTATGAATAGAGAGAGAGACACACAATTTTCATGTGACAATATCATGTGAAAATTCAATCCGAGGATTCATTTTGTAAAACCTTTGAGCTTAATTTGCTCATTAATATGTAAAATAGTCCACTTGATCATACATTCGTACCTTACTAAATTGATTTTTCCCCCTTCTATTTTTCAAATTTCAGGGCATATTCATGTTGGTCTCAGGCTACTTTAGGCTCCCACATGATATTCCAAAGCCAGTGTGGCGCTACCCAATGTCATACATCAGTTTCCACTTCTGGGCACTACAGGTAATACGTACACATAGAACTAGCACACCTCAATTCTTGAAAGCCAAGCATGTGCATCTAACTTTGATGATTCAAAAACAAACAATGGAAAACTCTTTCAGGGTCAGTACCAGAACGATTTGCGCGGCTTGGTATTCGACAACCAGACACCGGACCTTCCGAAGATACCGGGCGAATACATCTTGGAGAAAGTATTCCAAATTGATGTCAACAGATCAAAGTGGATAAACCTGAGTGTGATCTTCAGCATGATTGTGATCTACCGCATCATTTTCTTCATCATGATCAAAGTCAACGAGGATGTTACGCCTTGGGTGAGAGGGTACCTTGCTAGGAGGAGAATGCAGCAGAAGAGTGGAGCACAGAACACTACTATTGCACCTGATGTTCTCACTCAGTCACCATCTCTCAGAACCTATGTTTCCACTCAAACAAAATGAAGGCATCAAAGTTTGACTCAAATAATGAAGCTTTCATTATCAAGTAGGGATTAGACAAATATATATATAACTTAAAATTCTTCTTCTTATTTTTATACATTCTTGGTCTTTAACAATGTTGACATATACTCCAGAACTTCCCTAAGAATGGGATGAGTAATATGAAACTCTGGAGTGTTTTATTATTAAGTCTTCAACGCCCACTGTTCATAATTCTTTCTTAATCCCTAGTATATGTTTCAATGTCCTCCAAGACTCTTAGTATCAAAAGAGGAAAAAATATTTTATTTATAACAAAAAATTTAGGTGGGTTAAATTTCGGGGTTCACAAAGATCAGAATAAGTCTTAGGACTAAAAAAAATATTTTCAGAGATAATTACATATTATTCTCACCAACAAGATTCTTATGTATGCCAATCAAATTTACTTCTTTTTGAGATATGAATTAATTACTTTCTAACTGAATCAATCTTTTTTTAAAAAAAAAAAACTATTTTTGTGCCAGGAAAGGTTTACCCTCTTCATATGTCTAGAAGCACCATAATCTATGTGTTGGGTACCAGTGAACAAGGGCGTCATAGTCAAGCTTTTAATATTTAGTAAGGAATCACTAGCGAACTTAATAGCACATCTGACCTCAAAATGTTAAGACATTAAATATATGAGTATTTGTTACTTGTACGTTACTCAATATATTCATTTCTATCTTTTTTTTTTTATAAAAAAAACATATTCATTTGTATTTGATGTGAAATTTCTTATTTGCACGTGTAAGGTGTACCCCAAACAATCTCTACGGCACATCGTGGGTAGTCATTATCATCATTGTAATCTTAGACTACTCTAGGTTGTGTTTTTTTTTACATGAAAATTTGGGTGAAGAGGATATTTTCATTCTTTAAACTTTATTCTAATTCATAACCGTCTTCAAGCATTAGCTATTGCCAGATCAATACTATTAACACACTGCTTGACCTTTTCTAGCATTTATTTGTTATCTTTTATAAGTAAAAATTGAGATGTGAATTCTTAAGGTATCATCTAAACCTTTGAACTTTTATTAAGGTTTAATTATCCTTATAATTATCATAATTTTTTCTTTTAGTTCGTATAATTTAAAACATTCTATTTTAGTTTATACTATTACAATTTTTTACCCTTTTTGTTCTTGTTGTTAAGTATGGATTAATATTTAAAATGAATATGGGGTGATTCATTTAATTCACGTTAATCTAAAGTAACATTAGGCAAATTTGGACTACGAAGATGAAAAGCACAAAATTATAGGATTAAAAATAAACTAAAATTAAAAAAAATGTGAATTTACATAAAGTAAATTTACATTAAAAAAATATGGGTAACATAATTTTACGCATTCTAATAATTTTTTTAATTTCTTATCAAGTGATCTAAGAACATCGATTAACATTTATCATTCATATTATATTAGAGTATTTTTTTTTATAGGATTTTAAAACTTAAGATCTAGTTCTTATGCAGTCTCGCAATTAAAACAATTGCCATGACAATTTTTAATATCAGAACCCTTTGTTTATACAAACATTATTTTTAACCTTATGGAGTAATAATTGATGAGATAATTGCAGGCCGCCAAATGTAAGTTAGAGAACTTTACCACAACTGCAACATTAAAGATGCTGTTAAAAAAGCTGAGTTGGCTTATTAAATATTTGAGTGACATTCAACTAAACACATGTGTTCAGAAGGACCAAATTAATTAATCAAAAATTGGATCAACCATTTTGGCCAAACTGAGCTAACACTTAATTCTCCCTCCTTTCTTTGTCTTCATTCAACTAAATGTAAGCCAACTTGTCCCTTGCCGTTGCATTCCCCCTCTGATTGTCACTTGTTAACATCACAACAACCATAATAATGGCAGTATCCACCCTCCTTTAGCCACATCCATCATAATAATAATAATAATAATAATACCATGCATGTCCACCCTCCTTTAGCCACATCCATAATAATAATAATAATAATAATACCATGCATGTACTAATGTACATGTCTGTTCTATAATATTCTCTCTTTTTCTCTTCCTGTACCTAACATTTTTAGTAGAGAAAAAAAAAAATAAAAAATACCCTTACATATGAATTGACAATTCATAAGATTCATGTTATAAAGTTAATGGTTCATGCAAGTCTTGAACCTATGACTTTCACATTATTAACATGATGTTTTAACCAACTAAACTAATAGACTAATTATGTTAAAAAATAATTAACATCATTATATATAATGCTAATATTTCTAATATATATTTAATACACGTATAAGTTTACATAACAAATTTCGAGACCTAAATGGACCATATGAATTGTCAATCTGTATGGATTCATACGGATTGACCTTATGGATTGCCAATCCGTAGGTTATATGAAGAAAAGAAAAAAAAAAGAAGGAATGAAAAAGAAGAAGTAAAAAAGGATATAGTTAAATTTTTTAAAAATATATTAGGTGTAAAAACATTTAAATGGTGTTGGAAGAATAACCTTTGTTTTACTTGTTGTAGTTGGATCCGGCTCAGCTCAATCTTTTTGCTTCTCATTTACTGTTTTTTTGTTTTGTTGAGTTGTTTAAGGCTGAGCTCAGACTCCTGTGTTCCTCTGCTGGACTGGTGATATAAACTGGGCTCAACCCAACTTTTGCTTGCATCCTCGTTGGAGGGCCTGAGTGATTTTGTTGTTGACTTTTATTAGTAATTTTCTATATCGACCCCCATTTTTTTTTTCTAAGTATACTTTCATTTATGTTTTTATTATTTTCATTATCATATATACAATTTATATCCTTAATTTTGATACATAACAATTATTTCAGATGCAATTTCTGGAACAATGTTTTGTTTTCATACTTTTCAGAATACTTTTTTTAATATTTCAGAAAATATTTTTTGGAATACTATTTTTTTGTTCTAGAAAGTACTTTTTAAAATGTTAAAAAAAGTATTCAAAAAAATTCAAGCAAAACTGGGTCCATTAAAAACCCTATATATAAAGGAAAATTGTACGATAGTGAAATAATTGAAGTGGAGAGAACATATAACTGATATCAATCCTTCAATTTAGACAACTCTAAAAGGTACTCCGCTACAGTAACATAGACAAATTTAAGATCTAGTCATACGATGTTACATATATAAAATAAGAGGCATTAATAGTGTTATGTGAGTGGACAAAAATAAAACAAGGAAGAAAACTAGTTTGAAGGATGAAAAAATCTTAATGCTAGAATAAAAGACCAAGAAAGAGAGGAATAAAGGTAAACAAGAGCAAGAGATCAAAGGGGGATGATGGAAGTGTGAGAGAGAGGGGAGAGGGGGGGAGTGGGATGAAAAAGAGGGGAGGTGTGTTGTTGCTGTAAATGAAAGAGAAAGCGTGCAAGGAAGAGAATAAAGTTTGAATCGGAAATGTTAAGTAATTTGATTCTAAAAAGGAAGAGGTGTGTACTTAACAAAAAAAGAGTGAATATAGTAATAGCCCTTTCATTATTGTTGCAGGGCTTGGACCTTTTTTTCTTCTTTCAAATGTACAAGACAAATTTAATAATTTCAATGATAATTAATATGTTCAAAACTATTTATTTATTACTAATTTAAATTATAATATAATTTACATTTACCTATTTAAAAGTATTTATTCATTATAAATTTTATTTATAAATAAACATTTATTTTTTGTTCCTCTAAAAAAACATTTATTTTGTGTAACACACATACTAAAAATAGTAGTTGATAATAATTTTTTAATTAAAAATCGTGGTGAAGATATATTATTAGAATATTAATAATGCATTACAATATATAGATTAATTTTATGTTACTAATAATTCCACCCTTCGTTCAACTCAAAACCTGCGCAAAGGGTTCAAGAGCAAAGCTGTTTGATAAAGATAACAAGCCACAGGTACAAGATCGACAGTATCTTAAGTTCCATTTCTATGTGTATATTTATTTTTTTTGTTTTTTTTATCCATCAATCAATGTTAGTTGTTAATTTTTGATAAAATATTAGTGGGAGGAATTCAAACACAAATCTAGCTCTTTTCCTTTTCTTCCTTTAATAATCAAGCCAATTTTATTAGTTATATTTGAAAAAATTAACTGAAAAGTTAACTGAAAATTCTAGGCTGAAAGTTAAAAAATTAACTTATTAAATTAAAAGTGTTAGATAAAATTAAGTGTTGAACTAGATGAAAAAGTATAAAATGATAAAATAATAATAAAATCATGATTTATTTTAAAAAATAAAAAATAAAATAAATAAATAAATGGAGGATAAAAGTGAAAGAAAATATAAAAAGTTAGAAGCTAATATTTAAAAAAATATTATTTCAAGTAACATTTCAAAAAATGTTAGAAGTTATTGAAAAATTATTAAAAAAACTTATTTATGGAACAAATAAATGAGCTTTTCAACTAATAAAAAATATTAAAAATTAATTGAAATACCTTACCGAAAATAATCATAATATTGTTTTTAAATTTTTATTATATCTATACAATTTTTTAATAATAATATTTTTATTACCCACTTAATGAAATACTATAATTTAAGATTTGGCTTATCCAAGTTAGTGAAGTTACGCTGCATTTTAATTTGCATTGTAAATATTATTTGCTTTTCATGATCTACTAATTTATTATTTTAAATTTTTTATTTTTTTAAAAATATTGTAAAACAATTTTTTAAAAAATTGTCTTATAAATTCTACTTTGGAAGATGACTTTTGGGAGAACTATTTTAAAATCCTCAATTTTTTTTAAAAAGACATTCTAAAACGGTTTTCTGAAAAATCATATTAAAAAGTTTACTTTTTAAGATAATTTTTAAAAAAATCGTTTTAGAATCCTCAATTTTTATTTTTAAAAAAAAAGTATTTTAAGACGATTTTTTTTAAAAATTATCTTAAAAAATCAAATTTAAAAAAAAAACATTCTAAAATCAAATTTCTAAAAAAAAAACATATGTTTGTTACACAAATTGATATAAAAATCAAATTTTTAAGATGGTTTGAAACCATAGTAAAAAGTCAATATTTTCTATGATGATGAATAAAAAAACAATAAAAAACTATTGTAAAAATTGTTCAATAATCTATATAAAAAGTATATTTTGTAATAATGTCATTAAAATGACAAAGTTGGATGCTATCTGGTTTCTTTCTAAAAATTATCTGGTAGTTGTAGTTTTTCATTCCTGATTATATGATTTGAACAAGTCTTACATGAAAGCCGCCATCAAGAAACACCATGACAAAGGTGGTTATACTAAGAAGGTAACTTTTACTTTTATTGCTTAGTTTTGTTCCCAATCAATCAATCGTAGATTCCCGTGTTTTAATTTGTTCCTGATCTTTTTAAACATTCTGATCAGTGATTCATATACATGTGCCCATGGTTTAATTTGATAATTTTGAATGACAATGTTATGATTTAATTAATTAAATTTCCAAATTGTGTGTCTTGTTTAGTTATTGCCATTTTGGTAATGTTTTTTTTTTTAAAATAAAAATTCAAAATGATCAACCAACCGCTTAGTGTCCATATGGCACCGAAAGAATTGGAATTGATGGAGAGCTAACGTCATTACTTCATCAAGGTCGGGGAGAGGTGATGGACATATGCAGAGACTTCAATGCCCAAATCAATAAGTTAGTAATTAATGACTATAGAAGAAAAAAAAAATATTTATTTTACAAAAAAACCAAGTGTAAGATATACCTTTAATTTACAAGGCTACATAAAAAAGAGGAACAAACATAAATCTCTCCCAATAATCTCGGAATTTAAAGCAGAGAATCACAAATATTTCATGAATCTTATTAATTAGTATTTTTAGAATATTAATTATAAAATTAAAAAAATATAATGTAAAAATCATTAAAAAAAATATAAGAAGAATCATGAATTAATATTTTGTCTTTCAATAAAAATATTTCTACATACCTTAAGTTTGTTAACTAGGACCCTAACGATACTAGTTAGCATTTATTATATTTTATAACCACCTCCGAGAGCCTTCCCCATCCGACTTTAAAGTCAGGTCCCGTAAATACCATTGGCCCTAGCATATCCCCCTAACGAATAGCCTATCACAAAAAGTAACAAACCCCCCACTAATCATTAACATATAATAAAAACAATCCCCAATACACGCATCAAAATTTCGGATACTTACATGGAAAAGAGAATGTAGATGAGGAAGAGGAGGGAAGGTGTATATATAAAAATTTGAAAGCTGTATCGAAGAATATTCAAGTTTTATATTATATAAAAATATAATCAAATTAAAATATATAAATGAAGGGCAACTCTCATCCCTTGAGTTTGAAGTTGAATTAGACCTCTCCCATTCATTTTAAAAAACTTCATTTTAAGAAGCTGACATGTTTTGCTTATTGTCAAGTGGTTGTTGGGGGAGAAAATCGCGTCAAATGCTTCCTTACAGGCAAGACTCATACCAATTTATTAAATGTTCTCATAAAGTATAAGAGAATTTAATTTCTCTGATAAAAAAATATTCTTAAAAAATAGTTCATGTCCAAGAAGAGTGGTGGCTCATTAGGTTAGTAGGAAAGGGTTGTGTTCGACTCCATGGTGAAACTTAACAATTTTAAACCAATATGCCAATCAAAATTTAATAAATTAATGATTAATATTTATTGATAAAAAAAATAACATGATTAGATTTAATCACATGTGACAAGGAATATACCATGTTTAAGAGAATATTTGGCTTAATTTTTCCATAAGTATTTTTAGAAAAAAAAAAGTAAGAATAACAAATTAATAATTTTTCAATAAGTTAAAATTAATTTATGTATTATATATAAATTAATTTGTAAAATTTTTTATATATTAATTTTTCTAAAAAATGATTTGTCAATTATTTATTTTAATGTGTTAATTTATTTTTAGGTATTTATAAAAAATGAATTTTATTTATTTATTTGCTATATCTTTTCTATATATAGAATATAGAATTCTTTTTTAATAATAATAATAATAATAATAATAATAATAATAATAATAATAATAATAATAATATTTGTAAAATATGTATTTTAATATCCATACAATATAAACCCATGCATGCGCATTTTTATTCGAAAAACTATATATTAAATCCTAAAGATATTTTACGTGTCACTCAATTTCTATTCCAAGTCTTCATCCAAATTAAATATCTCGTGATAGAAACCAAAACATTGTGGTTTCTAACATCCTTCACTTTCTTATAATTCAAATTTAGTTGTCAATATAATATAATTTCCGCAAAACAATGTGATAAGATATGTTAGTGGATCGCCTTTAAGATTAGCCAAAATGTGGAATTATTCTAAGTTGCCAATATTTACCGGTCACTTTGGTGCTCCACCATATTGGGGTGACTTCTTACAACTTTGGTAAGGTAGTCCTACTCTTTTTATTAGAATATGAATCTTTCTATATTGTAATTGAAATGCTTTTGTAAAGTACTGCACCACAGATACTGCACCACAGATATGATGTTTCGTGTGATTCGTACGTGCGCCAATTCTCGTACTAAATTGCACTATTGTTACCTGAAAATCTTGATTGCAGTTGGGCTGATGATCTCCATCATGCATGCACCTTAACTTAATATTCAATTTATTCATAAAATTATAGTGTACAGCAGCACCATTTTAAGAACATCCACATAACACAGTTAAATTAACTTTTCAGCGTAGAATTTTTCTTTCGAATCCAAGACTTCCTTCAAGTGAAATTAAGCATGTCTCACTTGAATTAATCAACCATATCTTGATGTGTACACCATTTCTATGTACATTAATTTTATACCAATATTGATGTATTAATAACCCTATTATGAGAGTTGATATAACTAAATACGCGCTCCACGTAATATATGTGTTAATTGCCAGTTATTTGTAATTAATCAATTGATGTGAAAAAAGTAATGTTTGAAAAGCCTAACTGATATTCTTATAATAAAAATCAATAAAATTCCTATTAATGATTTCCCGTTTCATCCTTTTTTTTTTTTGTTCAAGACTTGGTATAACATATAAATCCGGAGTGCTACAGAAAGAAAAATTTCAACTAGACAGCGGAGTTCTTACAACAATATATTATAATTTGTTTGGCTTGAAAATTTATTTTTAGTTTCGGAAATAATATATAATTTAATTTTTTCGTATATTAAAAAATTAACAAGTTTTAGTTTGTTGAGCTCAAATATTTTGGTATACAACAAAAAATAATGAAAACATGTAGGAACTTAAAATTTAAATTTTCAGTTAATAATGGGTCAACCTAGAATTTGTCGCAGTCACTCGCAGCCATTTCATGGCTAATAAACTATTGAAGGGTGGAATGGAAAAGTCTGCAATCTTACCACCACTCATTGGTTTCGTTGGCGCAGGAAGGGCTGCTATATATACAATCATAGTGGAAATAACTTTCATCACCATTCTTCGACACGGCGTTTACTGTGGACCAATTGACCATAATTTCTTGTGTAATGGGAGACTTAATCATAAAATTATGAGTTTAATTAATAATCATATAATAAGAAATAAACAAAATTCATGCGCATTTTACTGAAGGCCGTGACTGTAGCAATCATTCATATACAGTTCTTCATCTATATAACCACCTTCCTATAAATGAAACCAATTAAGCTTTGTAGTGTCAATATAACCAAAACAAATCAGTTGGGGACAATCTAGCATATATTACATAATATAGCATATCCATTAGGCAAAGCAAAACCCCACATATATGGCCTCTCTAACAATCTTCAATTCAGAATCTGATGAAGACTCTTGGGTCATCCAAATCAACCAATTGGTGAGTGAAACCAACCTCTCAATCTTGAACAAAATGCCTGTTTGCATATACCAAGTCCCTAAATCATTGAGTTGTGTCAAGCCAGAAGCCTTTTCTCCACAACTTATAGCCATTGGTCCATATAACCACTTTCGTCCTGAGCTCTATTCCATGGAAAGGTTAAAGATTTCTTCTGCCAAAAGGGTCCTTGACCACTTCAACAAACATGACCTAAAACAACTAGTTGAGCAACTCCACAACACAGGGCCATTCATACGTGCTTGTTACCACAAATACTTGGACCTCAAGGAAGATACCTTGCTATACACAATGACCCTTGATGGTTTGTTTCTATTGGATTTCTTCCACAATTATCTGGATGAGAAAGTATCTAGTTCTTTCATGACAGGAATAGAAGAACAAATTCGGATAAGTAGTGTGAAGCTAACCAAGGATGCCATCATAAGGGACATGATCATGGTGGAGAACCAAATTCCAACCTACATGTTGTTGAGGATCTTGGTGCTTCAAAGCTCCAAACCTATTGATTCAGTTCAAGAGTATTTGGGTTCAATGCTCTTGTCATTCTGTGAAAAACACTCTCCACTCAAGTTAACTCACACCCCCACATGTTCTGAAGCTGTCACCAAGCATTATCATATCTTGGATCTCATGTATCATTTGGTTGTCTCTGAACATGAAAAACTAGAAACACCAACACCTGAGAGCGAAGGTATGTGCAAACCCAATAGCAATTGCTCTAACACTCCTACAAGAAGCTCAAAATCTGAAGGCATAGTCACATTCTTAAATAAAGTTAAAGGTCTATTAACATGGACACTTGCCACGCTCAAAAGGCTAAAGGTCACGAACATTCCTCTTCCACAACCCGTTAAACGACCCTTAGATGCAATACTCAACATGCCAACAACTTTTCAAAAGTTTTCATCATCAGAAACACCTCCTTCTGAAACAGAAGCTCCTGCTGTGGTTGTTACCTTCCCTTCTGTGCGTGAGCTTCACTCAGTTGGTATCCATTTTCAACCCTCGAAAGGTGGCATCACGACCATTGAATTCGACGAGAAAAAAGGCATATTTTACCTTCCTGTGCTGAAATTGGATGTCAACTCTGAAGTGATAATGAGAAACCTTGTGGCTCACGAGGCCTTGAGCAAACCAGATTTTCTTATCTTCACAAGGTACACAGAATTGATGAGGGGAATCATAGACACTGTGGAGGATGTGAAGCTGCTCAAGAATGAAGGGATCCTAGAGTCAAGTAGCTCTCTCAGTGTGGAAGAGACTGAGGAGCTTTTCAATGGAATGAGCAAATCTATTGGACCTACCAAGACTGAGAAGTTGGATGAGACCGTTAAAAAGGTTAACAAGTACTTCCGTGATAAGCAGAAGGCCAAACCCTACAGGATCTTAAACAATTATGTGTACTCTTCGTGGAGGTTCTTGACACTTCTTGCCACCTTTGTGCTCTTGGCCATGACAATTCTTCAGTCATTTTGCTCTGTTTATGATTGTCCAAGTCATTTTAGAAACAGATAATTTTTCATACCATTTTTAGAGATTTAGGTTTAAAGATTAATTACTTAATGTATACTTTTAAGTGCATAGAAATTGGGATGAATTTGTTAATAGCTAAAGTAGTAAAGTTATATGCTTAAGCCATTACATTTATTATAATATATAAAAGCTAACAAGTATACTTTTAAAATCTCGCATAACCTTTAGTCATTCATGTAAGCAAATTTTCTTGATTTACATCAATGAGTCATGAGTAATACATGAGAAAATTTGATATCACGTTTTAACCCAAAACCTTAAGACTCGGGTTTATAAGTCTTCTTTTCACATACTCAACTTTTTCCATTTTTACTTGATGTGAGATTTTCCCTTATACTTATACTTCAACATATATTACATCCTTTTTAACAACTCATAATCTTAATTAGCATGAATGTAAATTAATAACTTTAAATATTAACCTAGTTATATATAATTGTCACTTTTTTATAAGCTTCACTTTTGCCATTATATATTATTGCATATATTTTTGGTAACTACCATATCTAATTAGGATTTATGTTTTTTTTTTTTATCTTGAGGTATCACCATAAGTTTTGATCACGTGAGTTGGTTATGAGATTAATTAATTATTGATTTGAAACTTAGTTAAATTTAAAGTTCACCATCCCTCTCTAAAAATTTATTTTGTGAAAAATGAACCTAAGTCATTTTTCTCAAATTTATAGTGTTATCAATTGAATATATTATTACATATATTAAAATTCTATACTAAATTATAAATAATTATTATTGCATTAAAAAAATGCCAAATTATACTCAAATGAAGAAAGAGCTTGAGATTGCAAGAAGATCAATTGTAGTTTAATCCATAAAAATTATAGCTTTTGTGATTTTCTTGTAAAGAATTGTAGCTCTTTCTATACATTTTGTTTTGAGTTGTACAAATACATTCACTTATTTTTCTACTAATTTTGTAGGACCTACCATTTGTGCGTTGATTAATTCTAATGTCGAACATGAACTAAACCCCAATGAATAACTTTTTTTAAAAAATTTTAAAATCTTATTTAATTTTCAATTTAATTATATATTTTCTATTTTATAGAGTATAATAACATTTGATCAAGCAAATATAGTTTTAATACCTAATTAAGCATACTAAAGATGTTAATTTCTACAAGAACATCAATTATTATTATTTTAATCTGTTGTGTTACTACTGTCAAATTTGTACACTTTGCAATGTAGGGTTTAATACAAACAACTCTTATGCTTTTAAGTTATTTGTGCTATTTTTTTCATTAAGTGTTATTATTTTACGTACGTCACTTACTTGATAATCTCAATTACATTCTAGAACACAAGTGATAGATCACTAGCTATCAGTTTCACGTACGTTATACAATAATCTTTAATTTTCTTGGTCAATTAATTTCTCTGAATAATAAGATTTTTTTATTTATTTTCATTTTATGTAAAGAGGTCAATTGAGTAGAGTTCACCACATATCAAGATCACGTATATATTTAGTGTTAATTAATCTTTGATACTTCAATGGAGCAAGAACCTATGAACCATTTAACAATAATTCATTGAAAACAAATTCAAAGAAAGGTTAACAAATATGCATGCATCATGCTAAACGTATAGCCAAATTCCTCTGAAAAAGAAGAAATAAATTAGCTTCAATGCTAATAAAACAACTGCGTTATTAAAAATGACATTCTACATCAGGTATAGAACAAAAGTTGCTTTCTAATTGAGAAAGTACTTAATTAAAATGTACCTGCTGAGCAAAATAATAATTTATGTAAAATTAAAATAATCTCATCATCTAATCCAAAGATTTTTTTTTTTGGTATTATACAATGCTAAAAAATCTAAAACGAAGATTACAGAGAAATAAATCTTAGAATGATGATCCCCATTATATCAGAATTTAGAAAATGACCTATAAATAAGATAGATGCTCAAAACTACCCAGTAACATTTGTCATTCCATTGAAAAGTTCCTCAGTTTCTTCCACACCGAGAGAGCTATTTGACTCTATGATCCCTGCATTCTTGAGAAGCTTCACATCCTCAACAGTGTCTATGATTCCCCTCATCAACTCAGTGTACCTTGTGAAGATTAGAAAATCTGGTTTTGTCAAGGCCTCGTGAGCCACAAGGTTTCTCATTATCACTTCTGAGTTCAGATCCAATTTGAGCACAGGGAGGTAAAATATTCCCTTCTTTTCGTCGAATTCGATGGCCATGTTGCCACCTTCCACGGGTTGAAAATAGACTCCAACTGAGTGAAGCTCACGCACACAAGGGATGTTGACAACCTCAAGAGCCTCTTCTTCTTCTTCTGAAAGCTTTGGATTTGATGAAAGACTTTCTAGGTGAGAGGACATTTTGAGTATTGTATCTATGTGTCGTTTAATGGGCTTCAATAGTGGAATATTCACGTCCTTAAGCTTTTTTACAGAGCCTAGTGTCCATGATATATAACACATTTTTAACTTTCTTAAAGTGATTAGATGCTGCTGTGGCTTCAGATTTTGAGCTTTTCATAAGTGTAGAAGTACCTGTGGTAGAGTCATTATTACCAAGAAAAATAATTAACCAGATAGTCTCTATGGTTTTGACTAATCTCTATGTGATATATATTTAAGTTTTTCAATTTTACAAGAAAGAATAATTACAATTGTCTCATGTGAAGATTAGTGAAGATATATAATGGTCTCAGACTATATATCTAATAATTTCTCTATTACTACAGAGTTGAGAAATGTTAAAAATATACTTTCTCTAATTGATTAAATTTATTGAAATTAAACTACAAAATAAGAAAAGAAAATCACTAAATATGATGTGGGTTGACTTACAAAATTTTGTCATTTATAATAAATTTCAACCAATGAAAACATGTGTGCAAAACTTAGCATTCTCCTAAGGAGTGTACACATACCTTCGCTTTGATCAGGTGTTGGTGTTTCAGACTTTTCAGTGTGAGACACCACCAAATGGTACATGAGATCCAAGATATGGTAATGCTTAGAGACAGCCTCAGAACATGTGGGGATGTGAGTTAGCTTGAGTGGAGAGTGTTTCTTGCAGAATGACAAGAGCATCGAACCCAAATACTCTAGAACTGAGTCAGCAGGTTTGGAGCTTTCAAGCACCAAGATCCTCAACAACATGTAGGTTGGAATTTGGTTCTCCACCATGATGATGTCCCTTATGATGGCATCCCTGGTTAGCTTCACACCACTTAGCTGAACTTGGTCTTGTAGTCCTGTCATGAAAGAACAAGACACTTCCTCGTTGAGATAATTGTGGAAGAAATCCAATAAGAACAAACCATCAATTGCTATGACGTATAACAAGGTATCTTCCTTGAAATCCAAGTATTTGTGGTAACTAGCACGGATGAATTGCCCTGTGTTGCGGAGTAGCTCAACAAGTTGCTTGAAGTCATGTTTTTCGAAGTGATCTAGGACCCCTTTGGCTGCAAAAACTTTGAACCTTTCCATGGGATAGAGCTCAGGGTGAAAGTGAGTATATGGACCAATGGCTATAAGTTGTGGGGAAAAGGCTTCTGGCTTGGCACAACATAATGATTTAGGGACTTGGTATATGCAAACAGGCATTTTGTTCAAGATTGAGGTTTGTTTCATATACCAACTGATTGATTTGGATGACCCAAGAGTCTTCATTAGATTCTGAATTGAAGATTGAGAGAGAGACCATGAGGGATTTTGCTTTGCCTAATGAATATGCTATGCAATATACTAATAGTATGTTAGAATGTATCGCAAATGGTTCGTGGCTTATTGACACCACAAAGCTTTGGTTTATTTATATGGAGAAAATGTATTTATTCGATTTTTTAATGTACACGTGAAAATATATATACATCAAGTAGAAAGATAAAAAAAGAAATAAAAAAAAAGTGTTTGAAAGAAAGATTAATGAAGATAATGAAAAACATATTGTGAAGATGTTTCATGTGAATAATATAAAATAATGCTTTAAAAAAGTTATAACTCTTTTAAAAGGCTGATAGGATGAACAACGTACTCTGAACTATTGTGACAGACAGCCTAATTTAAAGCCACCAGTAAAATGTGGATGGATTTCTGGGATTATTAATTATGATTAAAAGGGGACAAAACTCAGTTTTTTTTAATTATTTGGTGTTATATTTTTTTAGTTGGATTTGAAATTTCCCTTTGATTAATGTATATTGACCTGCCATATAAACTTTTATTACTACGTGGATTAGTAAGATAAAACTCAATTTTAATTTTAATTCAAAAACAGCACAAAAAATCTCTAAGAAAGTCCTCAATTCACAGTACTTTTAAGTCTTTCACATTATGTTCATGTGGGCATGTGACCAACTAAATGGAAATGATGTCATCATTTTCTTAGAATTAATCTCCTTTATAATTAATCTCTAGACATATGATTTATATAAGGATTAATAAATAAATGATTAATAATTAAAGATTAAATTATAATTAAATTAAATAAGAAAAGTTTTTAGAAACAAGTATTATGTGATGGAAGTAGTTAATGGTTATAAAAAAGGTTAATAATTACTAACGTTAAATAAGATCTTCTTCTCGACGGAAAATTATTCTCTAACTCAAAAAATAGTTAAGAAAATAAAATTTTATTTTTCTTTTCTTTTAAAGAATTAAAGTACACCAAAGAAAAATCTTATTATAAAAAAAAATATGTATTATTTATCAATTATTTATAAGAATAATATATTTCAAAATCTTATTAGTTTCCTATAATTATTAATCTAAGGAACCCTTAAATTATACATGTGGTAAATTATGAAATTTATGATTTTTTTAAAGTAATTTTTTTTCAATTATTCATAAACCTTAATTATGAAATTTAGGGATTTTTATTTTTTTCGCAAAAGTATGATATTTTATTATGGTTGAATTTTATTTTTTGAATCGAGCGATTTGTACGAGGAAGTAGCTTCTGTGTTAGGCTTTAAATTCGTGCCTTTTACTAGCACCAAAGATGGTAATTACGTTTCACTTTTGAGAATAGACATTATAATAATAAAAATATGGCAATTACGTTTGGAGAAAGATTCCAGATTTGCTTTTTTGTGATATCTAATTTGATTTGATGACAATGGTTGGTCAACGGTTGTTAACTCTTGTGGCTGGTGTTGGGCCTTTTTCGTTTAAGAAATATTCGTGAATGTGAATAAGGCATTAACGTGATTGGAAGCGTTTTTTGTGTGAATGTAAATAAGATATTATTGAGAGACCTATACGTGAACGTGACTACAAAAGTTATTATTTTGTTGATTATAATACGAATGTATGGTATTTATTTGGTTTACAATAAAATTAATAAAATATTATGAATTGTTAATAGTAATAAGTATGTGCAGAATGCATATTTGACTAAAATTAAGTGTATGATAGATATGTTAGTTACCAAAGTGACAAAATCTATAAGATAATTTAATTTTAAACTAATGATTATTTCAATTACCCATAAAATAAGAAATACTAAATTATGTGATTATTGATTTATGGGTACATTGAAATTCATTGTTATAAGATATTTATGAATCATCCAAAAGTTAATTAGTTATTCTTATAATTAATGAATATAATTGTAGGTAATTCGTGTGTATCATTAATTTTATTTATATACCCAGAGGAAATAAGTACTACTAATTGGTGCATATTTAATCGCCAAATAATGTCAAGAGTTTTATTAGTATGTTCATGTTTGTATGTTGTGTGTTGTGTATGAGAATTTATGAATGACTGTGAATGAGAACTTTCTTGTTCAATTTATTTTGAACTCATTATCGTCTGAATATGACCCATTCTAAATGAGTTATAATACCATAAAAGATAAATGAAATGTGCATGAATTGCACAATATGTTGGTTCAGGAAGAAATGAGGCTTAAGAATCAAAGGAATCAAGGAGCTGGAAATAAATTTGTGAAGAAACATAATAAAAGCAAAAGGCCATTAAAGATCAATGACGATCTTGTGCAAATCTAGAAGAAGATATCAAAGAACAATAATTGTCATTTGGAAAATTGGACACTTCTAGAAGGATTGTCCAAAGTGTAAGTATTGGTTCGAAAAGAAAAGTGAGTTTAATGGTCTTGTATGTTTTGAATCAAACTTAATTGAAATTCCCCATAATACATGGTGGATTGACTCTGGATATATGACTCATGTTTATAATATTATGTAGAGATTCCTTACCATCCAAATCATAAGCTTAAATGAGAAGTTCGTCTTCATGGGAAATAGAGTGAAAGCTCCAATGGAAGTAGTCAAAACTTATCATTTAAAACTCGACACGGGACATCATTTAGATTTATTGGAAACTTTTCATGTACCTAGTTTATCTAGGAATTTAGTTTCATCATCTAAACTTGATGTTACTGGATACTCTTTTAATTTTGGTAATGAATGTTTTAGTTTATTTAAGCATAATCATATAATTGGTACTGGTGTTCTTTGTGATGGTTTATATAAATTGAAATTAGATGGTTTGTATGTTGAAATCGTTTTAACTATTCATCATAATGTTGGTACTAAATATAGTTTAGTGAATGAACAATCTGCTTTCTTGTGGCATAAACATTTAGGTCACATTTATAGAAAAATGATGGAAAGATTAATAAATAATGAAATTATTCCTGATCTAGATTTTATGGATCTAAATATTTGTGTGGATTGTATTAAGGGAAAACAAATAAAACATAAAAAGAAAAGAGCTACAAGAAGCACTCAACTTCTTGAAATTGTGCATATTGATATTTGTGGGCCTTTTGATGTTAATTCTTTTGGAAAAGAAAAATACTTTATCACCTTTATTGATGACTGTTTATGTTACCATTATGTCTACTTATTGCACGAGAAATCTCAGGCAGTGGATGCCTTAAAAATTTACTTGAATGAAGTAGAAAGACAATTAGACAGAAAGGTGAAAGCTATTAGGTCTGATAGAGGTGGTGAGTGTTACGGAAGATACGATGAAACTAGACAACACCCAGGTCTATTTGCTAAACTCCTTCAAAAAGGCGTAATAGAACTTTAATGGATATGGTTAGGAGTATATTAAGCAAACCAACTTTATTTGTATCTTTGTGAATGTATGCCTTGAAAACTACCATATATTTGTTGAATAGGGTTCCTAGTAAGGCAATTCCAAAGACATAAATAAGGATTTATAATCTA
Organism: Glycine max; assembly: GCF_000004515.6. Classification (NCBI taxonomy): domain Eukaryota; kingdom Viridiplantae; phylum Streptophyta; class Magnoliopsida; order Fabales; family Fabaceae; genus Glycine; species Glycine max. The sequence continues at coordinate 39,277,566 of NC_038245.2, read as the reverse complement.
CAAGAAAGAAAATTGGATGCAAGAACAATCAATGAATATTTCATTGGTTATCTAAAAAATTCAAAGGGGTATATGCTTTATTGTCCTAATCATAATATGAGAATTCTCGAAACAGGAAATGCAAGGTTCATTAAAAATGGTGAAATAAGTGAAAGTACAGTTTCACAAGATGTAAAAATTAAAGAAGTTAGAGTGCAAGTTCCTTTAGCTCGTTCCTTTAGCTCGTGCAAGTTAAAGAAGTTATTGCTCCTAACAACAACGAAGAAGAGCAACACAATAATGATCCCATGATATATAATGAACCTATTATGGAAGAACCATAAGAAGTAGCATTAAGGAGGTCACAAAGAGAAATGAGACCAACTATTTTGAATGACCTATGTGGTATACCTACATGAGACAGGAACAAACTTAAGCATTAATGATAATGATCCAGTTTCGTTTTCACAAGTTGTAAAATGTAATAATTCTTAGAAGTTATTAAATTCCATGAAAGAAAAAATAAATTCCATGGAACATAATGATGTTTGGGACCTTGTAAAATTGCCAAAGGGTTGTAAAAGAGTTGGTTGTAAGTAGGTCTTCAATACTAAACATGACTCTTATGGTAACCTTGAATGTTACAAGGTCAGACTTGTTGCTAAGGGATTTACTCAAAAAGATGACATTGATTATAAAGAGATGTTTTCATCGGTCTCAAGAAAGGATTCTTTCAGGATTATCATGACATTAGTAGCCCATTATGACTTAGAGCTACATCAAATGGATGTGAAAACTATCTTTCTTAATAGAGATTAAAAGAAGAATGTTTATATGGACCGATCAATGAGGTTCTCAGTTGAAGGAAAGGAACACAAGGTGTGCAAATTAAAGAAATCAATACACAATCTTAAGCAAGCTTTTCGCCAATGGTATTTAAAGTTTAATGATATCATTGTTTCCATTGGATTTAAGGAAAATACTGTTGATTGATGTATATATTTGAAGGTCAGTGAGAGTAAGGTTATTTTCTAATTTTGTATGTTGATGATATCTTGCTTGCAACTAATGATCTTGGTCTTCTTCATTAGACTAAGAAGTTTCTCTCTAGCAACTTTGAAACGAAAGATATGAGTAAGGCAAACTATGTGAGGGGGATAGAAATATTCCAAAATAAATCACAAGGATTGTTAGGCTTGTCTCAGAAAACATATATCAATAAAGAACTAGAGAGATTCAGGATGAAAAAGTACTCAGCATCACCCGTTTCAATTTAGAAAGGAGACAAATTTAGTCTCGTACAATGTCTTAGAAATGATTTGGAACAAAAACAAATGAAACAATTCAGTACATTAGTTGTTGTTGCATCTACCATGGAAACTGAATTTGTAGCATGTTTTGAGGCTACAATTCAGGCTAATTGGTTGCAAAACTTTATTTCAGGACTTGAAATTGTCGACAATATTGCTAGGCCGCTGAAAATGTATTGTTATAACTCCCTAACAATATTTTTCTTTAAGAATGACAAGTACTCTAAGGGTGCTAAGCATATGAAATTGAAGTACTTTGCCATGAAAAAAGAAGTTCAGAAACAAAGAGTGTCCATAGAACATACTAACACAAACTTTATAATAGCTGATCATTTGATAAAAGGATTACTACCTAAGACATTTATAGAATATGTTGATAGTATAGGCATTATTGTCATTGATGATCATTAAGTGTAATTTACCTTATACATTTTTTACTGACACTCTAAGTTCATTTATGATATGTTTCTGATTACTTGTTCTCTATGTTTGCATGCATATTCTTATTAGAGTAATGTTAACAGATTTTGTCTTGAATAAAGATATTATGTTAAACCAATTATGTACTCCTAACTAATGGTCATATTAAGAAGACTAATTTGTAGTACATGGAATGGACTATGTCGATTAAGTGATGTACAACCGCCATGACTCGAATTGATTCCTATTCTTAATCATGAAATTATGATGTGCCCAATGTATAGTTTAATTTATTTATTTATTTAGTCCATACTGTTTAGTAATGTCACATGAGCAAGTGGAAGAATGCTATAATTAATATCTCATGAGAGAGATATGCCTTATTTAGGGACTGATAAATAAATAATTAATAATTAAGGACTAAATTATAATTGGATTAAATAAGAGAAGTTTCTAGAGATAACTGCTACTTGATGAGAGTAGTAGTGATAAAGGGGTTAATACTCATTAACGTGAAATAAGATTATTTTCTTGACAGAAAAAGTGTTCTCTCTAATTCCTAGCTTTCATGAACATTGAGAGACAGAAAGAATAATGAAAGAAGAAAAATTTTATTTTTCTCTTCTTCTAAAGAATCAAAATACACTGGAGAGAAGTTTCACTATGAAAAAAGGTACACATTATTTATCTATTATTTGTGAGAATCATATATTTTAAAATTCTATTAATTTTCTATAATTGTTAATATAATGAATCTTTAAGTTTTACGGATTTGTCTCTTTAATCTTGTTCCAATAAACTAATAAAAGGTGGCAGATTATTTCAAGCTCTTCAATTCCATCCTAGGCCTTTATTAATTAGTTTATAAAGGTAAAATACAATTTTATTACTATTTGCAAATACAATTTAATGTATGCCTTCCAAAAATAAAACAATCTAATGTAATTTTATTCTTTTAAAAATTGTTACTATTTTTTTTAAAAAATGTTTATTTAAGGCCATCAGAAATAATGTGCATGAATTTCTAAAACATGTGATTTACACTACAGTTTTAAGTCTTCGACTTACCCTAGTCTTCCACATTATGATCATGCGGCCCACAAATATATGCAACTAATATGATGAAAGTTATTTATCTCTCTAATGCACTAATGTGAACCAGTTAAAGCGGGCAAAGATCGAGATATTCAATTCCATATATCTTTAATCTTTGTAAATATAATTAATGCGATTTTAATCTTTGAAAAAAATGCTGCCGTACTATTTTAATTCTTGTATATTTAACATTTTAAAAATAATTTCTATTGTTATTAATGATGTAACATAGTACAATCACTACTACAAAATACCCTTTCTACATTGGTTAATAGTGCCTTTCTACATCAGTCATCACGCGCCATTGTAATCGACATCGTTGAAACGCCATCGTCCTAAACGACGGTTGACTGACCGTCTTAGAATGACTTGGGCTCAAAGACGGGTCTCGAGCCACACCTATCTTAAAATGCTGACCATTCTGCATCGGTTGTGGGGGCGAACCGTAGTAGAATTCTGCCTATTCTAAGACGGGTTGGTCTCTAAACCCGTCTTAGAATGTCAGATTTCTACATCGGTTGTCCTAATAACCGTCGTAGACTTTCCAGCATTCTACATTGGTTGTCGAACACTAATGTCTCATATGAGACTTAATTTATAAACCTTGGTCAAAATTCAGCAATCAAAATAGTAAATGAATAAGGACATCATTAAAACAAGCTATATAAACCCTGGAATTTGAATATGATTTTTGGTTTGGATCGATGCCACCATTCTTCATCTCAGGAAGGGACAACAAATAGGCCAAAGCTTGCAAAACCAAGTTCCCAAATTTAACTTTAGATCAAATTTTCTATGATTTCACAAGAAGGATTATATTCATATTTATCTGACACATAACTTGTAATTAACTTACCTACTAATTAAGCGCTTAAAACTGCATTAGTGGCTGGTTTAAGTGTGATGTTAGTAACATCAGCTTGGTCTGTAAAAAATAACAGATCAAATTTTAGGCATGAATTACAAATTTAAAATGGCATCATAGATTTTGACTATTTATGTAACCATTGGAAAAATTAGATATATTTTACTTACTATTAAAGGGTGTTCTTTGTACGAAGAAGCATGCCCCAATAACAATGTAGCACAACAGGAGAACAACGCCTTTCATGTAGTGAGAAGTCCCATCCTATGAATAATTAAGGGTGGTTTTGTTAATTCTTATAATATTTCATTCAGAGATTGAATGAAAATATGATGTCAAAAAAAATATGGTGTTTTTTTTGTCAGTTGAAATTGTTAATTAAATATATACCTGTAAAGTGAAGCCCGTGACTATTATTGCCAATGCAAGGGAACCTGTCTCTAGGAGGTTGAAATTCAGGTCCATATTGATAGGTATTATCCAAGCAATGATTACACATAATGGGACCTATATTGTGTAATTGCATAAGCTTTCATTAAAAGAAGGAAAAAAAATAACTAAATGAAATTATGAAAGTGTTTGTTTACATATTAGAGGTGTGTGTATCGTACCACAAACATGGCAATCTGAGTTGCTGAACCCAATGCAACAGCCAATGAAATGTCCTGTGGTCAAGGCATTACTTTAGTTTAATATTTTAATTAATTAAAAAAATATTGCTTAGCCAATATGAATATTATGTTAAATGAGGGGAAGTGTGAAAAGTTTATAGCACTCTCTCAAGTTCTCACTAGCTTGTTCTTGAAAGCAAATACGATTGCTCCTGCATGTTCAGCTGCATTTCCAACTATTAGTAGCAAGATTATGCTGAGGAAGCTGACAGACAAACCCCATGAATCTGATGCATCCTGTTATGTGACAATTTTATCATCAATATTTATAATAGTCAAAATGGACTTCATTTTTTGAAAGAAAAAAAAAACATTTTATGTCAATTACCTCAATTGTATCCACCACATATTCAGACAACACAACAATGAACACAGTCATTCCAACCAACCAAGCAATGCCACTCCATAACCAATCATAGCTTGTTCTTCTTCACCATCCTCACCCTCCTTAACAATTCGTGATATAAGCAATTTAATTAATGTATGTCCACAGTTGAACAATTCAGCTTGTTAATTAATTAATTACTTCTAAGATACTATAAGCAATTTAATTAACCATTTTCATAATTTAAGAAACCTAGCTTACATCTTCAGCTTCAAATAACTGTCTGTGTGTCCACAGTTGAAAGACAATGTAGACAACATATGCAATCAACATCACAATGCCAGAAGTTCTTCACAAGTGGAGTGAAGGGTCTACAGTGAGAGCAACTAAGGTACCACTTTATTTGAACAACATTGGAATCCGATAGCATAACAATCCCAACAACAACATAAGTTAGTTCACATCTGCTTATCTCTGCAGATTCAATGCTTAACATTAGTCATCATTGTTCCATCCATTATTAAGAAAAACATAAAGAACTAATGAAAAAATGTGCACAAATGGATTTTTAGGGCCTTACTCTGTCATATTTTTGTTCCACTTTAAGGTTTGCAATGCCACCACATAATAGAGAGGTCCCAAGAACCAGAAGAATGTTTGAAAGAATAGAACCCAACAAAGAATACTTGACCACAACAATTTTGTTACTGCTAAGGGCAAATATTGCTATTATGAGCTCAGTAACATTCCCACATGTAGCATTTAGAAGTCCTCCGACTGTAATTAAGAAAATGTAAAACATTTAATTAGCAGCAGTGATACCATAATCAATTTTCCCCAGCAATAATGGATATTTCGTCAATAAAATCCTATCTTTTCTTTCATGATTTTGCTAATTTCTGGACGAGTACCTAACAAAAGATTAATGTAAAGTAAATAAAATATGGATACACAATGGATGTTGTTAATCTTATATAACATTAGGTATTATTTAAATGAGACCACTTAAATTAGACTAGTGCAGTTTTGTTAGTGTGTGCTCTTTTTGGGACTTGCACCCATAATGCCACCCTTTTAATATACACGAATAGACAAAGGAATAAATTCATTTCTGGGAGACAATGACCTTGATTAATTGCATGAACTCAAGGCAGTGGTTTTGGACCACATCCTTCCTAGGACCAACAGGGCTTGCAAGCTCATCCATGACTCCTCCTACAAGCTCCAAAACCTTCACAATTCTCTACACATGACCAGTAGAAAGGAGAAAAAAATCAATCGAACAAACTAGATATTCTGTCACTTTTAGGACAATTTTTTTAACATGTTTTCAATATATTACCTTTTCTACATTTTGAAGTCTCTGCAATGAAGTTGTTTGGCCCTGTGAATCCATGGATGTTGATTTCTTGTGTTCCTTCTCTAATTCAAGTCTATACAATAAATCATTCTGAAGACAAAAGAATTATCTTAAGATTGGATAACCATCAAATGCAAATTAACAATTTCATAATCACATAGTAGCAACAATAGAGTTGAGATGCATAAGATGGTAAGAATTTATTAGTAAATAGAGCAGTCAATATGGCCCATCAAGACAAGCCCAGCCTTAATGCATATGGGTCAGGGCCAAAAAGCCCACTAGATCAAAAAACTGTGAGCAAAAGCCCTGAAGTCACGTAGGGAAAGGGCCAATGCCAACCCATGGGCCAAGTTGTCAATTAAAAAAAACTAAAGCTGAGATGCATATGGCTTAGGGATAGGGCCAACTCGATATGTCTTTGGGCTTTTTAGGCTAATAATAAAAATGTAACAATTCATCAAATTATTAGTTTTATTGTAAATAATTCAATCTATATAATTGAGCACAAATTATATGAACTAAAAGCAGAGATTCACATCTGCAAACAAATAACAAATACCAAGCCAAGTTCATTTTGTAGAAAAAATTGTAAGATAGACCACATCCACATTCACTTCTGCAAGTTTCCCTGGTTTCAGTTTGTGACAGGATTGTAATTCTTCTTATATTTCTTAAAACAAAACAAGTATTAGATTTGGAATCCCAAAGGCATTTCAATTCTCACATAAGGAAAGGCCACTCACATAAATACTCACCTTTGTTAGTTGCCTCATGTAATGGGATATTGAGAGAAACAATGTAGTCATGTTGTGTATTATATGTAACTTTTCCAGATGAACACAAAATTCTATCTTCAATACCAAATTTGAAACTTGTCGATGGATCCAGTTCAACTTTCGCAGCATTAATTAGCTCCCTCAAGTTGATTAAGAAAATGTAGGAAAAATTGTAAAGCATCCTAACATCAAATAGGAATCAAGCAGTCAAAAACTAAAGATAGCAAAGTAACATGACTTTAAGCAGAAGAGTATACACGTACATATACTGTATATTAAATAAAGGATACATCTTTGTTCAACTGTTGAATTACGAAGTCAATTACTGGAAATGGGTCAATAAATGCAGTGGAAGACATATCTGCACATCCATAAGTCAACATTTACAATGTTTAATTGAATGGACACATGAAACTAGTTAAAGAAAAAAAAGAAAAATCTACAAAAATAAGAAATAGGTGTACACTTAAAACTATGTTACAACAAACCAATGTTCGGTGATAGCCCCATCTGTGTAGGCCAAATACTCTGGTACAAACCATGGCAGGTATCCAATCCCTCACCTAAAGGCTATCTTCTGCCCAAATCAGGTCACTAAAATTATCTTTGTAGAGGACAATACCTACAACATCAAACATCTAGTCAGCAAAGATTGTCACAAACATAGTCAAACAAATGATACTAAACAGAAATTTGTAGTAAAGTGAAAACAAAACAAATTGTAACAGCAACCTTGTAGTAGAGAGTTCGCGCACAACAATGTGTAGGACCTGTAAACCCTGTTGAGGAGCATCAGTTTGCGTTCCTTGTAAAAAGAGTCCCAAATGGTGAAGGTCTGCACGTGCAGCCACTTTTATCACAACCTTGAGACATGTGCCTGTCCCTCCTGCATTGAATATAACAAACAATTATAAAATGAAACAATGATAAAATCCAAAACTAAGAAACAATCACTAATGGCAGTATATGAGATAAATTTTGCTGAAGTCATGGCAATATATGACATACCTTATTGTCTTTTTCTTAGACAACCTGTGAAAGGGACTACCATAATGCGGATAACGCTGACCTGCATTCAATTAGTGTGGCACAACAAAAACACTGATCCTATATGGGGATAAGTACAAAACGCAACCCAAAACATTGCACAATGACTAAGGTAAAGAAGTCAAATTTAGAGAGATTTATATAATCATGTTGAATTAAAAGTCATGACCATAATTATTCATGAAACATAAACAATAAAAATGTTTAGTTCCAAACAATAAAGTTCCCATGTCATCTAAATTTGTCTAATTTACATCCATCTTTCCAAGTTGTAGAAAATAGACTGCCCATTTCTTGCGTAGTATCGTCATGGTGTCACTGTCTAATGGTGTTCCATCAGAAAACCACTACAAATTTGTAAAAATTATATAAGGTAAGTACATGAACCATTGAGGTAGGATTTCATATGACCAAATTCATTAGTTATTGTAATAGTATGCATACCTTGTTCCATTCATTCTTCACACCATCGCTGACTATGCACCACATCCAATGCATCACATAATATCCACACTCATAGCCTCCGGCTTGTACATTACTCTACATGCAATATGAAAATACCTAATTAAGCTTGGTTATTTTTTGTTAGACATGGTACTTATTTCAAATTTCCATAAATACTCAAATAACGACATACCTTTGGTTCAATCCATTGAGGTGTAGGTCCATTCTCCTTGCCTTGGAAAGTAGTGGATATTTTCTTCATTGCACTAAGTTTGAAAATAACAAAAAACGTATATAACATGTAATATTTTGACTGCTAAACTACAAGTGCTGACCAATGCTAAATTTTATAAGCTTGCTAATTACTTGCTAACTGCAGCCTTAATGTGAACATCAGGCTTTTTCCGTAAAGAACAAAACCAAACTACAATATTCTCTCGTGGACACAAAACAAGAAGTTGCCAATGTGCCCTAAAGTCAAGAAAATCAAATTAACCAACTTTTAATGCAAAGACAATGATAACAGTCACATGAATTGACTTACTGATTCAAGTAAGGTCCTAAGTACACTTCTCGATGTGATTCCTTGACCCACGTTTCTATATACTGTTCATATTCTTGACGTCTGTCCTTTGCGCGGTGTATAGATCGGGGCTCAAGGAAACCATAAATTGGAGCAAAACCTATGCTTGTACTCCAATCATTCATAAACCTTTTTGAAACACGGTAAGCAATATTGTTAGCCAAATATTGTAAGGACAATTAATTATTACTTAGATTACGATATATAATTTACTTACATCATCCACAACTGTAATATAGATATGTTTAAACATTTGTCACCTAAAATGATTTCAATAACATCTGCATGTGTGATGAAAAACCCATTTTTGGAATTATGTATCCCAAATTTTGCCCCGTCCCATGACCACTCGATTGGTTGTTGGTAAACGACATATAGGTTCTTAACCAATTCTCCCAGGGGATCATCATCTACAGCCACAACAGTGCCCCTCTCAGGCTGTTCAACCGACTTCGGGGGAGGCTTCTGTGAATCCAACATGGTTAGTCATAATAACAATTAGTGTAGATGTAATTAATAATGACAAAAAAATAAAATGGATTCATAGGGAAAAAAAAGAACCTCGTACAAGTCCATTAGATCCGCAGCAACATCAGAAGGCTCTTTAGGTAATCCTTGTGCCTCAGGTTCAGCGCAGCTACCCTTTGTGCTCACACTTGCAGCTAAAACCTGTATTTCTGGCGCCTTAATGGGGGCTAATTGATGTGATGCAATACGAGATAACTCTATTTTAAGTGTTTGTTTTAATTCTTGCTTCATTATCTCCAAATTGCGTCTCTGTTGGTCTTCAATTGCCCTCCTCCAAGCCTCGTCCTGCTGCTTGATTTCTTCTTCCACCTCCTTCCGTATCTTATCCTTAATGCAACCGATGATTTCAGCCAATTGTTGTTGGTTGATTGATGGCGAGGACGTGCTAGAGGCACGTGACGCTTGGCCAAAGTATTGGCTTATTGTGACACTTGTCCCTGCGACACGAACATGGCCTGGATGCTCAGGTCGGCCTATAGCCGTGTTTAGTATGTCCTGACGCCCATGCGGAACAAAGCTCCGCTGTGTAGCGTGTTCCTCTAATGACTGTAAGTGAACAACACATGAACTTACAATTTTGTCTGAAATTTCTTGTGCCGCTACAGAGGTCATTTGGCCATAATGATTTGTGCGGGCCATCTTCCCCTTCAGTTGTCTCGACACTGGGGATGGAGGGTTGAGGCTGAGTGATGGATTTTCAGTAAACTCAGCTAGATGATCTCGACGCTTCCTATTCTCGTCCATAAGTTTCTTGTCAAGAAGTTCATAACCCCCACGAGACAATACGTAGGGGCAATCATTGTATTTTTGAATTTCCTGCGCCTTCTTCTGTATTCCCTTACAAACACAAGCAACAAATATTCATATATATATATATATATATATATATATATATATATATATATATATATTACATAACAACATTTAGAAGTCTTAATCCATTTTCGAATATAAGGCAAATACCACAAACCTACCAATCATTACGACAAACATGAATTTTCTGGTACTCCATACCCGCTTCAGTGTCGGCGGTTGTTGACATGTCTGGCAATTCACCGTGCCATATCCAATTTGTATAACTCCGACTGAAGCCGTCACAAATAAGATGTGATCGGATGTCATCTAATGAATGACGCCTTCCATTGACACAATTAACACATGGACAAAAATATTTTTCACCCAACACTGGTGCATGTTGTTGCACAAACTCCAAGAAATCTTCAACCCCCTTTTCATACTCATCACTTATGCGCGGTGCTTGAATCCAACTTCGATTCATGTTTTCTGTTCTATAAGAACGCCTCTGTTATGCCGTATGCATGATATTCTCACTTTTTTCATATGAAGGCGAGGTCCTATCCCATTCAGGAACTACCTTTTTTGCTTCATTCATATGTACAAGTTAAGTATGTTATGCAAAATTTGATGAAATTTCGGCAGCATTTCGCATTGGTCTCCAAGTACACAAAATGAAAGCGATCAAATAAATTGACCACAATCAAGTATGCACCCAAAGAACAAAGCAATATGCAATAAACCGAAATTTTATCAAATTTAACACAACATACTTAACCTATAACTATGAATGAAGTAAAAAAGGAGAGTTCCCAAACTGCCCAAACAGACAGTTCAAGATTTCATACCACAACTAATCCAAACTATCCGTATTAATCATGGTATGGAATCTCAAACAGGAAACTAGGATTCACTCAAAATGCACATATTTTTAATGGACAATAATAGTAATATATGAACAACAAAGTAACAATCCAAATAAAAGTCGGATTAAGTTACATACCTAGATAGATGGTTTTAATAATAAAGATGACTGCGATAAAGGCAAATGGTTTTAATAATAAAGATGACAACGGTAAAGGCAGCTTCAATGAGATGGAGGTAATTATCTTTGTTCAAACAACAAATTAAATTGTCCAAAGTATCTTTAATCTTCACCTACACAAACATGAGCAGGGGCTGAAAATATAAATAAAATTGCAGGCAGAGGCAGCAAAAGCAATTCACTGCTGTGAAGCACAAAAAATATATGCTAAAGAAACATGAGAAGGTGCTGAAAATTGATAGTCAAATCTAACAATGCTGACTCAGATGCCAAAGAAATGTAATTCTAAGACAATAACGTATATGTATTTATCTGAATGCCAACATTAATTAAAGTTCAGCTGACGGTAGGACTACAAGTTTTGTGTAGATCTTAATTTATAGTAGTTGGTCTCTGCTGTTTAATCTCTATTTTAGGGGCGTGGCAGAGAAGTGGTTGTTTCAAAGAGAATCATAAAACGGACAAGTGTAGTGAAAGATTTAACATTTAATACTCTCTCAACGTATAAGACCTTCCAAATCCAATACAAGAATTTTCATGGTGCCATATAATCAACTTGGGCTGTGAGTAAAGGTGGCAGGAAAAAAAACATTAAGTATGTGTTTCAGAAGATAATTCTACTGTTAACTTCATAGCCTTTAACAGTCATATATGTCATTTGGGCTTATTCTATAGTTTCTTAACAAAATTACTTACTTAGTGACATACCCTGTTGTTGCCATTGGGGAGGAGAATGGCCCATGATGTAGAAATCTGAACCACATCACCTCTGTCCATTCCATGTGCCTACTTTTTTACCAAAGTTACTAAGGATGCATTATCAAAACAAACATCGAGAAAGTGAATTAATATGAAAGTTTTGAATTATATTTGAAAGTAAAAGAGTGTGTCATATATTATTTAACTGAAAGACCAGTCTTAAGACAGCTGGTTGTGACATTGAGTCCTGGACTATGGTAGAAGGTCCAACATCATGTTTCTCGTTTGAGAAGGTATGTAGCTTCTTTTATAAGACTATGTATTCTTTGGGAGCTGCTTTAGTTTTCCCTTAATTTCTCAAAGTATAAAATCATGACGGAAATCAAATATGCAGTCTTGTAGTTTTAGACTTTTATCAGATTAATTATAGCATACATTCACAGTAGAAAAGTATCAGTCATCAACCGTGTTTCATATATAAAATAAAGAATTTTATATGTATTCTGTGATGCAAAGGGTAATAAGTTCCTGACCATAGACCCTATAAGCAATAAAAAGATGAAGTTTGGAAGTGAATTACGTAATGGAATGCTGTTTTTGATGTTTTCTGTCTAATGAACAATGTAATGATTAAGTCAAACCATGTTAACTCTGAGTTCCATGAAGTTATTGATTGGTTCTCACATACTTTCATTGAATTGAATTTTACAAGCCTTGTATCATGGTTATTAAATTTTGTTTTGGATGCATCACTCTGGTCCTTTGGGGATGAAAGTACCTTAGCTGCCAGTACTGATCCATCAACCCTATCTAAGAATATCCAGATACCTTTAATGTTGTTCCATCAAATTTATATCCACTTGTGATAACATTTCGTAAATTTTTGCTGATGCAAATGGGACATTGCAAAATTCTTATTTTGAGAGATATTATAATCTCAAGGGAAAGGATCTTGGTTCAAGGTTAGTAGAATTAGAAACCTTAATATTTAGGTGTAATGCACTTATACTGTCCCCTTCTCATTGTCGTTTTGAGATCTGTGCTTTTGCTCAAATGGGTCCCATGCTCACACCAGCCAATCACAACCCTTTCCTTTCCTCTTAATAATTAATAATAATGTTTTATTATTATTTGATTATCTTAATCACCCAAAAACTATAAGAAAACCAGCCAAAATATGACATGCTACGAAAAATATGGTCATCGTAATAATAACGTTTCTTAAGTTCATAAATTTGGTGTATCCCTTCGTCTTATCCTTTGTTTGAAATGAAAGCAAAGAAAAAAAAATAAATAAAAAGATATAAGATCAACGACTCTTTTTCTCTCTTCAAAAACACTTGAAGTGTTTTTTTTATTAAATTATTATAATTATCCTATTGTTTCTTGCTTTATAACTATTTATGTTTCTTTTCTGTTTGCATACAAATTTCAGTAAGTTTTTGAACCAACATGAACAAGCAACACAGGAAAAAATAGAATGGCTTTGTTTTCTATATATATATATATATATATATATATATATATATATATATATATATAAAATTAAGGATCAAACTACTTACATATGCTTCAAGATCGAGTGTTATATAATTATCAATCAAATTGTTTACAAGTTTTCAAGGTTATTGGGTCAATTTCATATGAAGGAAGGCTTAACTTAGTGGATTTCCTATTAACCTAGATAGACTATTTAGCCTTAGATGAATCATTGATGCTAGTCCTAGTGATACAAGCTATACTTAAGACACAAATTTTTCTTCTTTAATCTTCAGTCTTGAACCCTGACTTTATAGCTTTTTTCTTCTATTTTTAGCTTTGACTTGACATGTGTTTAGAGTGTTTTACTTATTGACTTTATCCTCATCAAAACTTAGCAGCAAAACTAATTAGGTAGTGAGGCATCAATATTCAAAGCTACACCCAGTTCTACCCAAACTCAAAATTCAAAACAACATTGTCCCAAATAAAGGTGGCTATTTTACAATATAACAATAAAATGTTTGGGCCTTGGAGCTCATAAATATGCAAAACATCAGTATTTGTTAGATATATAAAACCAACTATGTGCATTCACCTAACAACTAAAATTTCTAGGAAAGTTGGTGCTTGGCATGGTATCAAAGCTTCTATGATCAAGTGGCCAACATTGCAGTTAAAAGTCATACTACTTCTTGATATTAAACATCCAATCAGTTGCAAGATTTATCATCCATTTAATAATTTAGCAGAAGTATCTACAAATCTTGCATAGTAATTTCATTAATTACATGTTTCAAAGAAAATATTGATCAAGAGGAGCTTATGCTTACCAATGACCTGGAGCAGTCTCTGTGCTGGTGTCTTGTCTACCATCCGTTCCTAATATCTCTAAATTTTTTCCACACTGTTTCTCCACTGAAACTTTGAATTTCTTGAATACTTCAATCACATCACTCTTCCTCTTAATCAAGTAAATCCAAAGTTTTCTACTAAACTCATCTATAAATGTAACAAAGTATTTGTTACCTCCAGGAGTCATATGTTGAATTGATCCACATACATCAGAAAAAACAACTTGCAGCTTCCTCTTGGATCTTGTGGATACATTTTGATTGAATGAGTTTCTGGACATCTTGCTTTTTATACATTCTCCGCATACATCATTTGGCACCTTGATATGAGGAATTCCTTTCACTATTCCCTTACTCTGTAACCTATTCAGATCAGTGAAGTTTAAGTGACCATAACGAAAATGCCATAGCCATTTTTCCTTGTCAATTGTTGATGCTAAACACTGTTGCACTAGAACATCTAGCTCAACTTTAAATGTTCTATTCTTTGACAAATTTGCTTTAATCAACAATCTCCTCTCATTGTCATACACCTTCATGACACAATCCTCCAACACCATCTTGTACCCTTTCTCCAGTAGCTGTCCAATGCTCAGAAGATTGCTCTTCATTCTTGGAACATACAACACTCCAGAAATAAAGCATTTAGATCCATCTCTCTTCTTGATCATCACCTTTCCTACACCTTCAACCTTCATAGTCCTGTCATCAGCAAACCTCACCCTGCTTTTGACAGTGAAATCTATCTCAACAAACCAATCCTTCTTTCCTGACATGTGTGTTGAACACCCAGTGTCAAGAAACCAGTTATCACCATGATCACTCTCATCCTTCACAGTCACCATATATAACACTTCTTCTATATCTACCTTCTCCTTTCTCACTTCTTCCACTCCATCATCACCAATTTCCTCCTCTACTGCCATTAACAGAATTTCCTCCTTCTCATCTTCTTCTTGAGCCAATCTTGCATCAGTGTGGCTTGGATTACTATAGCATTCATCGGCAAAATGACCGTATTTCTCACAATTATAGCATTGAATGTGACTCTTATCAGTTTTTCTTCCTCCTCTTCCACCTCTTCCTCTACCACCTCTTCCACCTCTTCTTCTATAATTTTCACTGCTATTGTTCTTTTGTTCACTATTGTAATTATTACTAGAGTTTCTTCTACCAGAGTTTGAGTTACAATTGTTACCTCTGCCTTTTCCTCCTCTGTATTTGTTTCTACTTTTGCCACGTCCTCCTTGACTGTCACAACTTCTGTTTCCACTTTCTGCCATGAGTGCTTGTTCAGTGCTAGGCTTCACAGACTTCCTCTCATTCATTCGTTGTTCATGTGCTTCAAGTGATCCTTGCAGCTCCTCCAATTTTAGCGTTGATAGATCCTTCGATTCTTCAATCGTAATATCTTCTCAACAATCTTCTCATCAGACAGAGTTTCACCACACGATTGCATTTGATTTGTCATGGTTTGAACACGAGTGAAATAGGTAGCAATTGTCTCACTCTCTTCCATGCCTAGCAATTCATACTGTCGCCTTAGAGTTTGAAGCCATACTTTCTTCAATTTCTGATCACCGGCGTAGGAGCTCGCGAGAACATCCCACGCCGCTTTGCTCGTCTCCGATCTCGCAATTTTCTCGAAAATTGCTTGATTCACACACTGATGCAGAATGCACAAACCTTTGCAATCCTTCTTCTTCGCATCTCTGTATATCGCTTGTTGCGCAGCGGTTGGATTCACCGGCAACAGATCAAGTTCGTTCACCACCAGATCCCACACATCTTGATAACCGAGGATCGCCTTCATCTTCATACTCCACTGGTCGTAATTTCTCCCATCAAGAACAGGAAAGTTCGCCGGAAAGTTTCTGTTCATCGTTGCCATTGATAAGGTTCCTCACCGCCTCTCGTGTTTTCACTCGCTTACCGTCTCTCGTGTTTAGGTTTCACTCACCTCACTTTCAATCGATGATCACACTTCAACAACCTGCTCTGGATACCATTTGTTGGAGTATGAATTCATCAAAGAAAAAAGAATCACGCACATACTTTTCCAAGAACAAGAGAGAGAAAGGGGAAAAACTAATTTTTATTTCTGTTTTCACACCGCTGATACTCCAAGTGGTTCAGCATATAAGAGAGTACTTATTACACATGGCAAAACTCTATATCAATCAATAACTAGCTTATTTTTTCTATTGAATTTTAACATCCTCAACCCCAAATACTCCAATTAGTAAATATCTAAACTCCAGTTAGTAAAGAGTTGCTTGTGTGTTTGGAGTGATTATGGCCTCTCGAGTGTACATAAAACATTATCAGCTACTTAAGAATATTTTTTTTTTTCTCAAAATACAAGTATCTTATTAAGATTATTTTGTTTAAATTGGTAGTTAAGAAATATTATTACTGATTTTTTTTCTTTTAAATATTTAACATAATTACATATTTAAATTTAAACTTAAATAAATAATTAATTAAAGTAATCTCATATTAATATATTCACATTAATTTATAATTAAATCTCAAGATTTAGTATTTTTGTATGTTTTTTTTAATTTTATTTAATTCTTATTTATCAAAACCTGTAATTGATAAATATAATAACTAAAGAATATTAACATAGAATATACTCTTATCTAAACAAAATAAAAACTGAAAAGTCACATTTTTTTTATTCCGGTCAATTTGATTTCCTATTCCTATTTTCTTAGTGTTTCAACTTCCCCATCCCACCCCAGCAGTTTGAAGACCTTAAGATTGTAATCTGTTTTGTGTCCTGTTTAACTATTTTCCCACTGATAAAAATATTGCAATAATTAATATACTAAACTTATGTTAGTTTTCTATTCTTTATTAAATTAAAACTTAACCTAAAAGTAATAACATTATTCAATTTGTTGTGAACATATATTTATATTTCTAGAAAACTTGAGATTATTTTAATTTGTGTTTTTAATTTTGCTTAGTCCGTTTGTTACAAACTAAAAAAGAAGTGTTTCTAATGTGACATAATTTAGTAATTGTTTTTAGTATGCGTTTGGTACATAATTGATTTCGAGTCCAAAATTATTTTTAGATATATTTTTACATTTTCGTTTCACATTGAAAAAGATTTTATAATTAATTTTGGTTCAAGAATTAATTTTAAATTGAAATAACTTTGAGTAGTTTTTACGTTAGATCAAAAAATTTATATTGAATTTTATCTCTAACTTAATTTTTCAATAAAAATATTTAAACATAAATTACATTACTTAAATATCAATTTTAACAAAAATCAATTTCATTCAAACACATATGCACTTAGAGTTTTTTTTTTAAAAAAAATAACTGCAAAAAACCTAATTTATGTTTGTTTACAATTATAAAATATTCACTTAGCTAGAAAAATAAATAATTTTATGAGAAGTTTTTTAAAGTAACTTCTAATATCATGTTATAGATTCTTTTAACTTATGATTAATGTGAAAGGTAAAACAAAAACATGAAAAACTTTTAAGATGATTTTTTTATAAAGAAAAGTCATTTTTTATGAAAAAGTTGTAACAAATGGCCCTAAGTTATTATTTATGTTGAAATTTAATACTTCAAACAAAATTTTTATATTTACTATGTATGTTATCTATTAAATAAAAATTGATCACTAGAAGAATTCATTCATGTATTACAAAATTGATAATTTCATAATTAGAACACCTCACATAAGGATGAAAACCACATAATTAGTTAATGTTGAACCTTGTTAAATGAATTTAAATTTATGTTGCATTTTATTATTATTATTATTATTATTATTATTATTATTATTATTTAGCTATTTAGAGGATACACTCTGAGATATGTTACAAACGATGGTTCAACACAGAAGCTTTTCCCTTCTGTGTTACTTTTATATTCATTACTTAATTAATTAGTTTTTCTTTGTGGCCACGAATTATTGAGAGGCTATGTGATCTAAGGACTTATCTATGCTCTGTGTACATGTGCATCTTATTGCTAGTTATTTCTTCACATAGTTTGATCCCTTGTTTACATTTCTTAGAGTTGTAGTATAATAAATATTGATCGATAGAAAGAGAAATTATCATATTAATGCTAGAAAACCAATGCTCGTGATTCATGAATGAATTAAATTAAACAAAGACTATATTAGTAATACCAGATCATAGAAAATTAGAAATTCTTCCTCTATAGTTAAATCACAAAGAGCAGCGACTTGCTAATAACACTACTAAAAAATGGTTATCTTATAATACACATTTTAATACGGTTATGCGGTTCTAAAAAAATGCAAAATCGTCTAAAAATATAACCCGATGATAATTTTATAATTAAGAGAATGAAATTTGTTTTTTACAACATATATTCTAAGTATAATAACCGTCTTAGTAAGTACCTTATTTGTCGCAGCTGTTATGGATTTGGTATATACTTCGAACTTGGTTCTTGTTCAGGATACCTTGGGCTGCTAGCTTGGGGTTAGTGATTGGGAGGGAAATTATTGTGCGCGATTTACGTTTGTTTATTCATAATGGAATCTCCTCAGTCGATGTGCTAGAATATGAGGACCAGATTTTTCTTTCTTTCTTTTGGGGGGGGGTTGGTCTTGTGGGTTTTGTGGTACTGTGGGAGTCTGGTAATTTTCTTAAGTTAGTTAAGTTTGTTCATTAATGCAAATAATGTAATTTTATTGTTATTGTTATATCATAGTTTATATGAAGATTATAAGCCTTTTTGGTGTCAAAAGAGATTGCGTTGCGTAAGGTTATGACTTATGAGGTTGCTATGAAGATTGGAAGAGGAGTAGGAGTGGTTGTTGCTAACAATATTGATGGAACTAAATAGGATTAGGTGTGTGTATACATATTACTTAAATTTGTTTCATTTCTGGAAAGAAAGAATAGAAGGGGCGGAAATTAAATGAAATGATTCAATGAATGTTGAATAAGCATGGCATGGCATTGCTAGATACTCCTATGGCTATGACTATGATTGAATGCGACTAGCAAAGCTTCGCTGATGTTGCAGCCCAGTCCCACTATTGCTGATTGCCCATTCTCCTGTCCTTCATAACCTACCAAGGACCCTTCTTACACAAAAAAACAAAATAACTGAAATACGAATACTGCAATTGTCTCAAATGCAATTATTGTCCATCATTTTAAAAATGGAATCTGTTCTTGTGGGAATTACTGGTGAATCAATTGATACCTTTGTTTATTCAATCATGATTCCTTCTACAAAAGGTCCTACACTAGAGTAACTTGAGTACCTCAGTTGAAGAACTAGTTGAAATTTGTTACCCTAGAAGAATGGCATTATTTGGATCTTCTTTGTCCACCGCTCCTCCTGTTAGGAACCCTGCATTTTGTTTCATTTCTAAGTTTTTCTTTTATTTCAAGGAGGAAACATTCCCTAGGAGAGAGGAATTACGTATATATTAGATTTAATTATAACACTTCCCTAATTTATAGCTTGTCAATGATTTGCCGCCGTAATTGATGCAGCAATTGACATGGAAGAGGATTTTTTTTTTTCTCACAAATACACGTTTTTTCTTCTAATTTTTTTTCAATCTACACTAATTTATAATTTAATTCTCAGTATATATTATTTGGGACTTTCTCTCTCCTTTTTTATTTTTTTAAATTTAAAATATTATAAAATATAAATATTATATTATATAATTTTTTAATTGGTTTTAAAATTACTTATTTATTAAATTAAATTTTATAATTTTTTTAAAGAAAATGATATTATTAAATATAATTATTTTTGTTTTATTATTTAATTTACTTAACATATTTTTTAGGTGAATATTTTTATTTAAAATCTAAATTTTCTAATATAATTATTTTTAATATAATTATATTACTAAATATAATTAATTTGTTTATCTCATCAGATTTAATTAAAAAATGAGAAGACTTTTTGTTTAACAATTTATTTATAGAAGAACATTATATTGCATTATCAATAAAATACTTAAACAGTTACACTTGGCTGAGGAAAAACTTGATGGAGATATGTTAGGACAATTATTTCTGATATGATCATGCTGCCGGCAAATTCTACATTTTTCCTTGGATCAGGATCCCACTGATCTCATTCATATTCTTGCCACATTGATTCGGGTGACAGTAAATCAAATGAGTTCTCGTAGAGGTGCAAAATGTATTGTAAAGTGAATAACATTTACATATAGTTTATGAGATCAACATTGACAAATTTATAGACAGTCATGACATGAGAACACGATAAGTGTTTAGCCTAATATTCACCACAAACACACTTTTGGGATTGTAGCATTACTCTAAACCTTCCAAGTGATTTGGGTGTTTGAAGTAGGGATTGAGTCTATGTTATAATAAAAATGTGATTGTGTCTGTCGAATTCATTTACAATGTGTGTATTAGATTCTTATTGACCGTTATTCATTGCTTCAGAGATGACTTCACAATACTGTGAGTCAGAGTTGATCATTGCATGAGTTTGTTGACCTCTAATAGCAAAGAGTTGTGCGGTTTTGAAATGTGTCTCCTCAATCAACGATGACACCGGCAAATGTCTTATGTTTTTTAACATGGAATTAACAGACTCAGACAAATTGGTAGTCATATGTCCTTAACGTTCTCCCTCGTCGAAGCACTGTACCCAATTTTGTTTGGGTAATTGATCAAGTCATTCAGTTGCACTTGGCTTATTTGCACGGATATCCTCAAGATGTTGTCAGTGCATCTTCTCAGTGTATGCGTAACCTGTAAATATTCAATCAATATATTACGTTATAAAATTTGATTGAAAGTAAAATTTAAAGAATATATAAAATAGATTATCACTAGCTAGCATAAGTGATTTTTTTAAATGTTTGCAGTTTGAGTTACCATGAAGAAAGTTTTGTGCAATGTGGCGCAGACAAAAGAAATAAAATGTGTCCTGAACCCATAAGTTAGTTGTGTTGTTGTAGGCACTTATAATTGAGGGGTGTCTGTCTGAAATGAGAAATGTTAGTTTGTTGAGTAACATATCTTCGCAAATTCTTTAGAAAAAACCCCAAGCTGAAGTTGTCTCCCCTTCTACAATGGCGTAGGTAATCGAGAAGATATGGTTAGCTCCATCTTGTGCGGTAGCTATCAATAGTGTGCCAATATACTTCCCGTAAAGTCATGTACCATCTCCTTGTACTAGGGGTTTGCAATATGCAAAGCCTTTAATGCATGGACCAAATGACCAAAAGACACGTTTAAACATTCTTTTGGTACAATTTCTCCTCCGTCATACTTTCTATATTTGAACAGCGACCACAGTCCCGGGAATAGAAGATTGCAAATCTCCCAAAAGTTTTGGCAGTTTAGCATATGATTCTTTCCAGTTTCCATGAATCATCTCCAACGCTCTTTGCTTTGCTAACCATGTCTTCTTGTAGGATGGGATATAATTCATGAACGTTTTGATCTCTACAATCAACGTTTTGATGGAGACAATTGAGTTTGTTTTGACAATTGGTTGGATGATCTGTGTTATGACGTGTTTGTCAAGTTGCCGATGATATTGTCTGAGCATTGGCACGAGACAAGTGTGATGACCTCTTATACTCTTAATAATTCATTTGTTATGCCTCTTTGAATTGCATGCGCCTAAGCTCCATGTACAACCATTTTCAAATAATTTACACACGAAGTTTAGCCTTCTCTGGTCAGTTTTGCAGTCAAAATGATTTCTGATGTTGTATTCTTTGACTGCTCGAATACATTGTGCTTTTTCATCGAAGGCCATGCCAACCTCAAGTGCACCTATGGGTGGTTGTACATTATGTTGTTGCTGATCAAAATGGTGTCGATCAATGTAGTGTGGTAGGTGATCAGAGTTCAAGTCTACTGGACACCTAGGTTGGTGATACTGCAATGGAGGTGACAGAGGTGTCATTGGTCTGCTAACACCCTCGTCATCGCTATCCTCGTTAATGTGATCAAAGAACTGTTGGTCCTCATCCTCACTAAAATCATCCATGTTTTCATCATGAAATGGTATAATGGGATCTTCGTTCGTTATGGGTTGTTCATTTTGGTTTGATGTTTGTGTTTGTGGTTATTGTGAAGGTGGCGTAAAGGGATATGAAGGATGATTTTGTTGGTCAAAGGAGGTCTATTGGGCATAAAAAAAAAAGATTGATTTTCGGATAATAGTTGTGTGTATGAAGTATAAATGTCAAAGGAGTCTTGTGTTTCAAGGTTGTTGTATGAAGATACTGGATTATTGAGGTCTATGTTGTTAAACAATAATTGTTGTGGAGGCGATAGTTGTTGTGGACATGAGGGTTGTGGTGATGATGGTTGTGGTTGAGAAATAAGGTGAGTAACAACATAGAATTCGGCAGAATTCAATTATGGATTCATTCTGAAGAATTGTTTCCATCGCGTCTCTGAGATCGTCATTGTCTTGTAGTCGAAATAACGATTGAGCAACTTTTTCAATTGCTCGAGTAGGGAGACGATTGTTAATTTTTCAAATTCATATGAGTTGTGTAAATGTAATAGAAGGATTGACGTAAATAAATATTGGGTTCGAAGATGTGTACACTGATCCACAAATTGGGTCGTCTGCAATGTGACCATTGTGGTAAATGATGGTCGAAATTTCTTTAGGGAGAGCCATTGTGGTAAAGAAAGAGATAGAGATAATAACAGAAAAGAGAGGAAGAGTTCTTTGGCTAGGTAGTAACAAGAGTGCTCTGAGACTCAAAAAAATTTCCTTATTTATATTTTTTATATCTTTTGGATTTGTTTTTGTTTTTCTTTTCATAAAAAAATTATAAAATTTAATTTAATAAATAAGTTATTTTAAAACCAATTAAAAAAATTATATAATATAATATTCATATTTTATAATATTTTAAATTAAAAAAAGGAGACAGAAAGGGTTCTTTTTCGGTAAATACACATTCTCTCTCCTGTTTTTCCTCAATCTACACTACTTTGCAGTTTAATTCCCAATATACACTACTTGAGATTTTCTCTCTCCTTTTTTTTAATTTAAAATATTATAAAATATAAATATTATATAATTTTTTTAATTGGTTTTAAAATTACTTATTTATTAAATTAAATTTTATAATTTTTTTAAAGAAAATGATATTATTAAATATAATTATTTTTGTTTTATTATTTAATTTACTTAAACATATTTTTTAGATGAATATTTTTATTTCAAATCTGAATTTTTTAATATAATTATTTTTAATATAATTATATTACTAAATATAATTAATTTGTTTATGTCATTAGATTTAATTAATAATGAGAAGACTTTTTGTTTAACAACTTATTTATAGAATAACATTATATTCCATTATCAATAAAATACTTAAACAATTACACTTGGCTAAGGAAAAACTTAAGATGGAGATATGTTAGGACAATTATTTCTGTTATGACTATGTTGCCGACAAATTTCACATTTTTTTTTTACTTTCCCGTTCATTTTCTTCTTCGTCCATCTTGCGAGTGTGTTGAGATGGAAGGACCCTTTGCCGTTCTCTTTCTCCTTGGATCAGGACCCACTGATCTCGTTCATATTCAGATTGATTCGAGTGGCAGAAAAATATAATTGCTAATTAAATATTTTAAAGATATTTTTATTATAAAAAATAACTCATATTTAGCATTGATCTGTATCTTTTAGATATTTTAATCTTTTCTTTTCATATCTGCACGCCATAAATAATAAAAGTATCAATTCTTATCGCTTAAGACAAAAATAACTGCTAAATAAATATTTTTAAAGATACTTTCAATATATTTTTATTTAAAGATATATTTTAAAGATATTTTCAATATAGCAGTTGCTACCCTTTAAAATTTTATGTCTATTGTATAAGATAGATGTATCAATTATTTCTTTACTGTGTTCTGTGTTCTAGTTTATTTTAATACTACTAACTAATTTTCTTATTTTTTTAATTAACGAACATAACAAAAAAAAATATCAAAAGTACATACAAAGTAACTAAAAAATTATACTGTAATTTTATCTAATTTTTTTATTTTTCTCTATCTTTATATTTTTTCTTTAAAAAAATAAAAAACAAAATTATAAAATTTAATTTAATAAATAAGTAATTTTAAAATCAATTAAAAAAATTATATAATATAATATTTATATTTTATAATATTTTAAATTACAAAAAAAACAAAAAAGAGAGAGAAATTCCAAATAGTGTATATTGGGAATTAAATTGTGTAGATGGAGAAAAAGTAGGAGAGAAAAAGTGTATTTATGAAAAAAAACCGAGATAAAGTCCTAAATTACAAAGTAGTGTAAATTGAAAAAAAGTAGGAGAGAGAAGTGTATTTACGAAAAAAAATTGAGAGAAAATATTGAGAATTAAATTGTAAAGTAATATAGATTGAGAAAAAGCAGGAGAGAGAAGATGTATTTATGACAAAAAACCTCAATATAATGTTCTTGTGATTATTGCTGATGGACAGGTTTTTTCCAATTTCTTCCATTATTTTATTTTCATGGAATGATTGAATTGTTTTACCCTACTTCTCTTGTTTTTTCAGGTAACCAGAAATGTAGATGTACCGTGTGGAAAGCTAAGCCCACAAGAACAAGCAACCATTAATTCTATCGTTGCTGCCAGGTAGAGTAATTTCTATTGTAATCTTTTTTTTGGTGATATTTTTGTAACCTTTTGTTGTTTATGTATCTGTCTTAAATCTGGACCTATTCTGATTATCAGTCATTATCCTCTCTCGATTATTTCGGTTGGCGTTGGAGATGGACCATGGGATGAGATGAAGTACTACTGAGAGCTTATTTGACAACTTTCAGGTACTTGATAGCACTTGAAAATTCAATGTTGTCTCTGCTTTTATGGTAACTTTTACCTTTGATAGTTGGAGATAAGAAGGACTGGTGTTTGGCAAGACATTGACAAACTTGATAGTACTTAAACTAATTCTGAAACCAATATCAGAGGTATGTAATAAATTGGATATTATTAGAGAAAGAAATGTTTTATATATGAAGCTATTCTCTTTGTTGAGATAGACAATCTGTGGACTTGAATTAACAAGTCCTAAGTGTCAAATGACTACCAAAGTACCAACAAGGTTTACCCAAAGTCTAACGTGGAGCAAGGAGGACATTGGGCTACGATTGAGATAAACCTTTTTCACATATTTGACATTTTAAAAATTCTATCGAAACATTCCCTAAAAGGCCGTTTTGGTTTCTGTCAATAGTTTATTCATCTGTATTTTTCATGTTCATACTATTTTTTATTGCATAAACTTTTATTAATGTTATAAGCATGATTCATCTTTTTCTTACAAAGAAAGGTAAATTCAATTCCTCCTCCGAGAGAAATCTTTAAATTACACTGCCTCTCTCGGGAGCTTAACATATATTGTGCTCTAGTTTATTTTAATTTAAACGAGCTTTTTAAGGGTACATTTTCTCTCTACTACATTCTTGATTCTTCAATTCTTCCTTCTCTCGCCTCATAAGTCTCCCTTTCTTGAGAGATGAGTGTTCGTTATTAAGGTCATGTCTTCAATTTCTCTCCTATTTGTAGCTTTCGTTTTCTCTATGATCTGCTCTACCGTCGATACCCGTGGGGGTAATTTTGCAACCCCCAAATTCGTTGTGACTTTTGAATGGTAGAAATAAACAATTTCTAATTCATGCACCCCCTTTTGCTCAATTTGAGGACGGTGAAATTTGGGGAACAAGAACAGACGAAAACCAAACTACCACACTTTTCTTCTCTCAAATGAAGTCATATGTTATTCCCTTTTTGACATTGTCATTTTCTAATAGAGTAGGTGTAAACTTTTAATTGGTTGGATACAATAATGAGGTATTAAACTTCTACCGATATAGCCATAACCTCACATTTTCTTTGAAAGTTGTAGCTCACAAGTCATAACTACATGGTCTATTTAATTCCATGTGTTTTGATGCACCTTGGATTTGGATTTCTTAATTTATCACTTCCCCTAAGATTTCTTAATTGGTCACTACCCAATATCTTCTTGGTGCACGGAAAGTATTCCCAAAACCATAGTTGGATATTAATCTCCTTCAAAACAAAAATGAGCTTAGCATCTAATGAGATCACAGGAGATCAATAAAGATAAAATAAGGATATTTTGAGATAGTTAAGAGAGAAAAGAATTGCTTAATTGTGAGATTTCATATGCTTTTGCAAATGGGAAGAGAGAATGAAATTTTATATTCTTACGAGTTATGTCCAATTTACAACTTACAATAAAAGGAAATGAAAGAGAATGTTAAGAGAAAAAGAAGTGAAAGTCTAACTCTTGTATTATTTTAAAATAACATAATATAAAACTATCGTAGATTCCATGAAATTTCTTCTGGCTCAAACACTAATCATAGGCTAGATCCAGTATTCCGAACTCATTATTGACAGTTTTGAGACTTCTTAGTTTCCCGGAAAACCCACCTAATGAGAAATGACTTCATTGTTGTTGTTGCTGCTGTTAAGTTTGACAGAAAAATATACAAAGAGGGTGCTATTTTTCTCCTCTTCTGCTGAGGGTACAGAGAATAAATAACAAATTCTACAAGACTAAAACTACAGAAATCAAACGATAACAATATTCTGAATCATTGATTCCCGGTACTAAAAAGCCAACTTGTATATACTACAACTACAATAACTTAGAACTCTAACCCCCAATATATGCTGTCATTGAACTATATACCCTTCTGATGTGGTGTGGCTGATCACAGGGCGAATTCACCAGAAATTTCTCTCTTCCTTTGCTTCAATGGCATCAACTTCCTCGTTGGATAGTAGGTCGACAATAGGTTCATATACGTCCCACTCCTTTCTTTTCCTGTTACATTCAACCAAAACAGGCCAAGCCTTTGAAGTTCTCATTTGAATTTCATATGCAAGACTATATATGTTAGTTCCAGGTGCAACAAAGACTTGTATTGTGTGATAGGATTTAGGAAGTCACAAATCATAGAATTAGATACAAAGTGGTTTTAGTTGGAAGAGCAATGGCTTTAAGCTTCAATAGAAAAGATAAAAGGGAAAACATTCAGATCTGTAAGCAGTTGGGAATTGAGCATTGCTCTGCAGAAGAAAAGGGAATCCCTTTGTAAAGGGGAAACCCTAGCCCAGTAGAGAATTCTCTCCTTTTATGTCATTCAATTCAAGAACAGAAGCATTTTTTTTTCTTTCTTCTATCTTTTCATATCTCTCTCACTAAATTCATATTCTGTTTCCGAATCATAATAGTATGTTCAAATTAGTTTAAAAAATTACACAAACTATAGATTTAGACCCGCATGTTATGTGGTTGATCAACTAACTATGTGTCGTCTTACTCCATTACACAGATTGAATTTACCACACCGCACAAACTTGAGACAAGTGTATAGTAATAAAAAACCTGACTGGAGTATATTCAGCCCCTCGACGACCCTTGTTGCTCATTCTGGTTTCTCTTGCTGAAACCACACTTTGAATTGCAATCTAAATATGAAAAAAAAACATTAAGATTATGGCAATTGAACCATAACAATTCCTGAAAATGATACATCAATCAGCAAATAGAATGACTAACCTCATAAAGCTGCTATCTGATAGCAAAGGCAATAGCTGGCTGCATAGCAGAAGAAACATTTTACAGTTTAGTATTTTGATTTTTCAAGAATGTCTGTGTGCTTGTGAATGTTAAGAAGAAAGCAAGAGAAAGAAAGAAAATTCGTTGATGAAACCAAAAATATAATTGCTACATTCTTACAACAAATTGTTTCTTACTACAACACGACCTAAAAGCTGTTGGCCCATTACCAATGTTAGATTTGTGAAAATGAACCCACCTTATTGATTGGGGAATACAGGAACTGTTACATTGGCTAAGAAGCTAATAAAGCTGTAAAACAAAATTAGTCTATTAATAGATGCAGAGTTAGTTGTAACTAATTAAGCTAACTGCATAATTAATTGACAGTTAATCTAACTACAATAATAACCAATAAATGAGCTGTACAATAAAAATATTGGCTTATTCTAACAGCCCCCCTCAAGCTGGATCATGGATATTAACCATATTCAGCTTGGAAAGAAGAGTAGAAAAGCTAGGAAATGGAAGAGCCTTGGTGTGAATACCAGCCAATTGATCCTTGGAGGCAATAGGCATGAGATGAATGATTTCATTTTGTACTTTCTCTCTGATTAAGTGACAATCAATCTCTATGTGCTTGGTCCTTTCATGGAAAGTTGGATTTTGGGCAATTTTGATGGCAGATTGATTGTCACAATATAGGTGAATTGGGAGAGATGCAGTATGATGTAAATCAGTAAGAAGGTACTATAGCCACTGAACTTCACATGTTGTATTTGTGAGTGCTCTATACTCAGTTTCACTTGAACTTCTTGAAACTGTAGGTTGCTTCTTGGACTTCCATGAAATCAAAGAAGGACCAAGAAATACACAATAACTAGTTATAGATTTTCTGGTATCCGGACAAGCTGCCCAGTCCGAATCACTGAAGGCTGTGAGCTTAAGATTATTAGTGGAAGAGAAGAAAAGACCTTTCCCTGGACAGCCCTTGACATACCTAAGTATATGAAGTGTTGCATCATAATGACTTTGATGAGGAGAAGCAAGGTATTGGCTGAGTTTATGCACAGAAAAACACAGATCTGGCCAAGTATTTGTAAGGTAAATAAGCCTCCCAATGAGTCTCCTATAGCTTGTTGGATCTGGCAGCAGAGTCTCAACGGAAATCTCAGGCTTAAAATTAGACATCATGGGAACCGAGGCTGGTTTGCAGCCCAAAAGACCAACATCATCCAACAATTCAAGTGCATATTTTCTTTGAGACAGCACTATGCCTGATTTTGACCGAGCAACCTCCAAGCCTAAAAAGAATTTAAGAGATCTAAGTGTAGAAGCAAAGCTTCATGATGAATCAAGATTGATTCAAAGATGTTTTGATGATAACAAAGATGATGACAAAGGTGATGACAAAAAGCTCAAAGGTCAATCAAAGAATAAGTTCAAGATGTTTAAGATAGAATCAAGAACACTTCAAGATTCAAGAGGAAAGTTGAAGAACACTTCAAGATTCAAGAGGAAAGTTGATTTCAAGAATCAAGATTCAAGGATCAAGCTTTCAAGAATCAAGATCAAGATTCAAGACTCAAGATTCAAGAATCAAGAGAAGACTTAATCAAGATAAGTATGAAAAGGTTTTTTCAAAAACTGAGTAGCACATGGATTTTTCTCAAAAAATATTTACCAAAGAGTTTTTACTCTCTGGTAATCGATTACCAGATTATTGTAATTGATTACCAATAGAAAAATGGATTTGAAAAATTTTTCAACTGAATTTACAACGTTCCAATTGATTTCAAAAAAAGCTGTAATCGATTACAATGTTTTGGTAATCGATTACCAGTGCCTTTGAACGTTGAAATTCAAATTCAAATGTGAAGAGTCACATCCTTTTACATAAAAGCTTTGTGTAATCGATTACAATGATTTGGTAATCGATTACCAGTGATTGTTTCTGAATAAAACAAAAGATGTAACTCTTCAAATGATTTTTGACTTTTTCAAATTAGTTTTAAGTTTTTCTAAAAGTCATAACTCTTCTAAATGGTTCTCTTGACCAGACATGAAGAGTCTATAAAAGCAAGGCTTTGTTTTTTATTTCAATTATCTTGAACAACCTTTACAATACAATCCTTTACAACTTTTGCATCTCTTTGTACTTTTTCTTCTTCTTCCTTTTGCCAAAAGCTTTCCAAAGTTTTCTGGTTTTCCAAACCTTGAAAACTTGTGCTATTCATCCTTTTCATTCTTTTCTCCCTTTGCCAAAAAGAATTCGCCAAGGACTAACCGCCTGAATTCTTTTGTGTCTCCTTTCTCCCTTGTCAAAGAATTCAAAACGACACAGTCTGAGAATTCTTTTGATTCTTCCCTTTCCCTTATACAAAAGTGTTCAAAGGACTAACCGCCTAAGAATTCTTTTGTATCTCCATTCACAAAGTATCAAAGGTTTAACCGCCCGAGATCTTTGTCTTAACACATTGGAGGGTACATCCTTTGTGGTACAAGTAGAGGGTATATCTACTTGGGTTTGACTGAGAACAAGAGAGGGTACATCTCTTGTGGATCAGTTCTAGTGGAGGGTACATCCACTAGGGTTTCAAAGAGAACAAGGGAGGGTACATTCCTTGTGAATCTTTGCTTGTAAAAAGATTTTTACAAGGTTGAAAGAAATCTCAAGGACCGCAAGTCGCTTGGGGACTGGATGTAGGCACGGGTTGTTGCCGAACCAGTATAAAAACTTTTGTGTGTTTGTCTCCTTTTTCCCTACTCTTTTAATTTCTGTTGTGCACTTTAATTTTCGCTTTTACTTTTGGTTAAGTTTCTCTTCTACTCCTTATTTTCTTAACAACATAAGTAAAAGCCTTAGAAGAGTAAATTTTTAATTAGTAAAGGTTTAGGAATAATTAATTCAACCCTCCCTTCTTAATTATTCTGAGACCACTCGATCCAACACTAAGGTCCTTAATTTTGAATTGCTGATCTAGAAAGGCTTTAATGGCCACAATTTCATCCAAATTGTTCCCAGTCAAGACTATGTCATCCACATAGACTAAGAGAATAGTAATCAACTTGTCTTGGGTCTTAACAAACATAGAATAATCAGAGGAAGACTGGTGGTACCCTAAAAACAGCCGTGCAACAGTAAGTTTGGCATTCCACTGCTTGCTTGTTTGCTTCAAACCGTAAAGAGACTTTTGAAGCTTGCATACTAAACCTTCTTTAGGAGTTTGAAAACCAGGTGGCACCATCATGTAGACATCTTCAATTAGATCACCATGTAAAAATGCGTTATTTACATCGAGTTGATGTAAAAACCAATTTTTTGTTACTGCTAAGGCAAGAACTAGTCGAATCGTGGTAAGTTTAACAACCGGAGAAAAAGTGTCACTGTAATCAACACCCTCAAGTTATGTATATCCCTTGGCAACTAAACGAGCCTTATACCTCTCTATACTTCCATCTGCTTTCCTCTTGATCTTATAAACCCATTTAGAACCAATAGGCTTTTTACCAAAAGGCAAGGCAGTAAGAGTCCAGGTTCTGTTACTCTCCAAGGCTGCAATTTCTTTGTCCATAGCATCTCTCCAACAAGCATGTTTCACAGCTTGAGTATATGTTCGAGGCTCAGGGACAGTGGACAAAGAAACTAAATATGCAGTGTGAGGAGAAGATAAATGAGTAAAAAAGGTAAAATTTGTCAGGGGATAAGGTGTACATGAATGATGATACGCATTGCCCAAGGAATTAAGTACATTACATTTGTATTCATTAAGGTATTTAGGAGTAGTTTTGATTCTAATAGAAAATTTGGTTGGGACAGGGGCTACATTAGCTGCAGGAAAAATAGAATCTGCAGGGACTGCAGTTGAAGCTACAAAATCAGTAGGTAATGAGGCTGAAACAGGAGAAGAAAGGGTTGATACAGAGTGATCATCAATGGAGGATGATACAACAATGGGTGCCTCTGTACCAGAAGAGTTAGACTCGGTTAAGGGAATGCAAAAGACTGGAGTAGAATTGACAGCATCAAAATTGATGTTAATAACAGGTAGATTGAGTGGGAAAACATAATCAACAGAGAAAGAAGATGTATTGTCATGATAAGGAAAAACAGTCTCATAGAAAATAACATGTCTAGACACAAATATTTCTCTAGTATGCAAATCAAAAAGTAAGAAACCCTTGGTACCAAAGGAATGACCAAGGTATATGCATTTCTTGGCTCTAGCCTGAAACTTAGTCCTATGGGCTTGAAGAGTGGAAGCAAAGCAAAGAGTACCAAAAACTCTAAGATTACTCAGATCAGGATGAGCATGGTAAACATGAAAATGAGGAGAGTGATTGTTTAAGAGTGGTGTGGGCAGCATGTTAATGATATGGACAACATGTGTTACGGAAAAGGACCAAAAACATATAGGTAGTTGAGATTGAAACATGAGAGATCTAGCAATATTAAGAATGTGTTGATGCTTTCTCTCAACTATACCATTTTGTTGAGGAGTTTCAACACATGATGTGTGATGAATGATGCCTTTAGATTGGAAAAATGAAGGCATGGAAAACTCAAGACCATTATTACTCCTAATGATTTTTTTAATTACTTTATGAAATTGAGTTTCAACTAAAGCAATAAAATCAATAAGATGTTGTCTAGTTTCAGCTTTAGTCTTCATGATTTTAAGCCAAGTGTACTTAGATTTCTCATCAACTAAGGTAAGAAAGTATTTGTGACCTTGAATGGAAGGAGTGGCATAAGGCCCCCAAATGTCAACATGTATTAAATCAAATGTAGACTCAATTAATGTTCTGCTGGAATTAAAAGATAAATGCTTTTGTTTGGACAAGTGACAAGTATCACACGATTTATTGATATATGTGGGAATATTACAATGGAATTGCTGCAGAATTTTGTAACAAGAATGAGAAGGGTGACCTAATCTATAATGCCACACATCTTGAGTAGAAATATGACTAGTAGTGGTGTTTACATTGTGTAATTGAGAAACTGTCTAACAATTAAAATGCTCAGGAAGAATAAAATAGTAAAGACCTTTGAATTCCTTAGCAGTACCAATAATCTTCAGGCATGTATTCATCTGCAAAAGACACAGATTATGGGTGAAGACAGCTCTACAATCAAGGGCTTCGGTGAGTTTGGCCATAGAAATGATATTCACATAAAAATGTTTAACATAAAGAACATTGTGCAACATCAAAGAATCGGTTAGAACAATGGTGCCCTTATATAAAGCCACAACAATTTTTCCATTTGACAAAGAGATAGGAACTGGTTTAATGGATTGAAAAGAGGAAAACCAGTGTAGTGAACATGTAAAGTGATCTGTAGTACCAGAATCTAAAAGCCAAGGGGATGTACCTGAAGATGGTTGAACAGATATATTGTGAGAGCTGACCAAATTTGCTGAGCTCACAGCAATGGCAGTAGGCTTTGCATTAGGAAGCAGAGCAATCAAATTAGCGAGTTGATCTTTGGAGAGACCAAAAAATGCCTCAGAAATAGCAGATGAATTTAGTTCTTCAAAAGAGGAAGCGAAAGCTGAAATTTGATTAGCAGATGCCTTCTTGGACTTCCAACCAGGAGGATAACCACGCTTTGCAAAGCAAGTATCAAATGTATGATTGTTTCTGCCAAAATGTGTGCAATGGCGAGATTGGCCTTGTTTAATGTATCCTCTGCCACGACCTGGAGAGGCAGTAGTAAATGAAGGTGCAGACTGCACAGCTAACACAATAGTAGGAGTGGGAAGAATTGCCAAATTCATAGGCCTTTCTTGTTGTATGATGATGTGTTAGACAAGTGGCCTCAAATATCTTAAGAAGGAGGGTTGAATTAAGATATCACAAACTATTCCCTAATTAAAAATTCTATTTTGATTTTAACCCAAATCCCAAGATTCCTTCTAAAATGAATTCCTAAATAATTATTCAAATTAAACTTACTGAATAGAAGCAATAAGCAATAATAAATAAGAGTTTAAGGGAAGAGAAAGTGCAAACTCAGTTTTATACTGGTTTGGCCACACCCTTGTGCCTACGTCCAGTCCCCAAGCAACCCGCTTGAGAGTTCCACTAACTTGCAAACACCCTTTACAAGTTCTAAACCAAACAAGGACAACCTTTTCTTTGTGTTCAAATTGCTTTACAACAAGAGATCATCGGTCTCTTAATCCCTTTTGAAAAGTAAGAAGAAGAAATCTCTCTTGAAAGAGATAGATTGAACAATGGAACACTCAAATAATTCCTTATTGAATTGCAAGTGTATTGGCCAAGGAATTTTTAAGAGGATAAGACAATTTTGCTTTTGAGAGGATAAGACCTTTTTGTTCTGAAAAACTCTAAGCAAATTCGTGTTTCAAGTCACATATAAATAGACCTTTGATGGCCATTTAAAAACCATTTGGACAGATGTGACTCTTGGAAAATATTTTCTGAAAAGCTCCTCTGGTAATCGATTACAAGACTTGTGTAATCGATTACAGGCTTTAAAATTTGAATTAAAACGTTCAATAACTACTGGTAATTGATTACCATCCAAGTGTAATCGATTACACATTGTAAAATTTGAATTCAAATTTCTAATGACTGTTGTAAATATTTTCAGCTGCTGGTAATCGATTACAATCCTCATGTAATCGATTACATGCTTTCAAAAGTATTCAAAATCATTTTAAAAGCATTTCAGGAAGTGTTTTGGCCACTGGTAATCAATTACATCCTCTGGTAATCGGTTACCAGAGAGTAAATCTCTTGTAAAAACATTTTAGCTTAAATTCATTGGCCAAACCTCTTGTTGTTTCAACTTGGAATCCCCTTCCTAAGTTTCTAGAGATTATCTTGAAAATTTCTTGGATTCTTGTCTTGAATTAAACTTGAGAAGCACATGATCCTTTTGAATTAAATTTGAGAAGCACATGATCGTTTGGCATCATCAAAACATCAAAATGCCTTTGCTTCTACATGATGGAGAAAACCTTGTCAAGAGAAAGTAGGGGATCAAGCATAAGGATTTGAGACCTAGCTTGGTTGTAAGGATCATTGAGGCCTTGAAGGAAACACAAGACACTATCAATGTCTCGACATTTCTGCATAGCCACAACTGATTTGCATGAACCAGTGGGTGAAGAATCACATGAAGGTATCAGCCTGAAATTGCAAAGTTCGTCCCAGAGAATCTTGACCTTAGTGAAGTAATTTGTGATCGAGAGATCACCTTGCTTCAAAGAATAAAGATCAGAATGTAATTGAAAAATTCGAATGTAGTCGCCTAGAGAAAATCGATTACGTAGTGCATTCCACACATTAGAGGCTTGAGTGAGCCAAATGACGCTGGTTGCAATTTTTGGTGTCACAAAATGATTGATCCAAGATCGAATCAGGTTGTTGCATCGTTTCCATTGAGTGAAATTAGGATCGAAATCACTAGGTTTCTGAATTGTACCATCAATAAACCTTAATTTGTTCTTCATTTCGAACACCATGGTCATCGCTTGCGCCCAGCCATGGTAATTCGATCCATCAAGCATTGCTGTAACAATCTTGTTCGAAGGATTTTCATTAGAGTGTATGAAATATGGATTGGAGAAATCTTGAACATATGAAACAGTGGAAGTCACCGCGGTTGAAGGAGTAGAAGATGCGAAAGCAGAAGAAGCCATTGAAAGATTGCAATCAAAGAGTCGCAGAGATCGCGAATGAAGAATTGCAAGAAAAATTCAGAGAATCAATGGCGCAAGATGAAAAGAAAGACATGTAGAACACGAAAATCTTGAATTGCAAGAAAGAAAGAGTTCATCAAAGAGAGCAATTAACAACTGATACCATGTTAGATTTGTGAAAATGAACCTACCTTATTGATTGGGGAATAATTCCCTATTTATACAGGAACTGTTACATTGGCTAAGAAGCTAATAAAGTTGTAAAACAGAATTAGTCTATTAACAGATGCAGAGTTAGTTGTAACTGACTAAGCTAACTGCATAATTAAATGACAGCTAATCTAACTACAATAATAACCAATAAATGAGCTATACAATAAAAATATTGGCTTATTCTAAAAACCAACATAATTTTTCTTTTCTATAAAAAAACCTATTATGTTCATAAGAAGAAAGATCATGGAAAACAACATAAAGTTGGCACTTAGCACAAGTTAAGATTTCAGTTATCATTCTTTCTTGGGGAGCGGTAAGTTTTAACACTGCTCCAACATGCGTAGTTTTATCTTAACTTATTACTAGTGATAGTAAGTTATATACTTTCTCCAACCTCGGGATATTCAATGCTCGTGTCCTTGTAGAGATTTTGGCAAACTCTTCATGATCACTCTCAAAGTTGTCCAAGTCCTAGAATTCAAAGATTTTAGACACATTAAACACGAACCAACAAACAAGGGCAACAATATCACAAAACAACACTTGTGTTGTGTTCCAATCTTACCCATAAAAATTGGTCCTTCACGAGCGTATGATTAACACAAAGATCAAGCTGTGAAAAAGAAACAAGAAGATTTGTTAGTAGGCAAAGCAAACATTCAATCAAACAAGAGAAAACACAAAATTGCAACAAACAGAGACCTTGATCGGAACAATCTTCTCCCCAACATACATAACCTGGCCTTCATAGGATCGAAACTCCGCAAACTGTGACTGATGCAACAAATAAATTAGGTTAATTGTAGGATAATAATAAAATGAAAGTTTAATTAATCATTTAGTCCCTATACTTACAGTTTGGTAGCTTTTTGTTTTAGTCCTTTTACTAAAAAACTCTTCATTTTAATCCCTATAAGATCAATTTTTATTTTTTTTAACGGTTTAGTCCTTGTGCCTTCATTCTGAGGCAGGTTTACACATCTAGAAAACTAACAATAATGACTAAAACATATAAAAAAATTTGCTTGTACAGGGAACAAAACATAGAGTCTTTAGGTATAGAGACTAAAATGAAAAGTTGGTGCATGTATAGTATAGGGCTTAAATCTGCTTATGATAGTAAAGTTTGACATAAACTCAGTCGCTCACGGTGACTTCCTTCCTATTAGTATCCATACTGTTCCTCATAGTTTGTTGTGCCCATGATATAGTTGTATTTGATCTACTTGAGTGCCTTATATCTATCCCTCACCCAGCATCTTAGCTACTAAGTCTACTAGTCTTGCCAGTGAGGCATCATGTACTATGAGGGACGAAAACCATATACTGCAACAACAACAGTAGAACTGCTAGTAGAGCCGTTGGTGGAATTTTACCCATAGCTTTTTTCGCCAACTAATCAGATCCCTCCCACAGTCACACACTTTCAGAACTCTTGCTAATTTGGTTTGGCACAGCCATTGAGTTTGTGTTTGACACACAAAACATGTGTCGAAAACACCATTATAAGCAGTTTTTTTATTAGTGTTCTTAAACACGTTTTTAGATTTTGTGATGTATGTGTGAATAAGTTATTAGAATTCACTAAATAGAAATTAATTGAATTAAGAGAAAATATCAACAATTGATTTTCCCGTAAATGGTTATAACTCTATTTGTTTACGGGATCTCTATGTTTAATCCTATATACTTCAATAACAGTAAAGTAAGTTTACCATTTTATGGATGTTATATGTTTTTCTGCATTATCAGTTTTATTGGACTTGTTATCTATCATAATATGAAACGTTGTTGTTTGTATGTTTACACGAGTCTTTTTTATAATCATTGGGTATAACAGAATCAATGATAAATACATAAGAATAAGTCAAATCCCTAAAATTGTAGTAACCCTAACCCTAGTTTCTAGTAATAGTTATTTACATGTATAACTTGTGTTCAATATACTATCTAACACCCTCTCAAGCTGGAAGCCTGCAACATATATCATATGAGTCAAACTTGACCCAAATGAAGTCATGAGATCCTCTAAGAGACTTGGTGGTCATGTCAGTCAACTGGTCACTAGAGTTCACAAAATCAGTAGTGATTTTCCCTAAAAGCAACATATAAATCAGTTGGTCAAGGACTTGGTGGTCATGTCAGTCAACTGGTCATTAGACTCTGGCCTCCAACATAAAATTGGATGGAAAACAAAAAAAAAAAAACAGAAAAAAATTTATATCAATTACTAGAGTAAGAGCACCTCAAATAAATTCTCTCTGCCCAACTGAATGGCTCTCATGAATACACATGAAATCCCCCCTCTCTATGCACGCACCCCCTTTTAATACTATTCACGTGACTCAACCCCTTCTAACTAACTATCCTGGGTCCTGCCTACTTCTAGAATGAACACTCCAAATGGCATCCCTTTCTAGTGGCTGACTCACTTTAACTCCCTCCATGTCAGACTTAGAACTATGGGCCCTATCAAGGTAAAAAGTATCTGAACTTTCAACCATTCCCAAAAATGGTAATCATGAGTTTGGAGATCCGCTTCACCACCCCTCCTCCACTCTCGTTCTCCCAAATAAAAATGATAAAATTCATGGGCACACAACAATCAGCAGATATTATAGAACTAGTAAGTAATATATAGAACTAGTAAGTTCATAAAATACTGTCAGCATAAATTTTTTGTATCTGTGCACTACCATAATGTAGACGAAAAGTTTATAGGCTTGTGTTCTTATGAACAATAATTTTCTGCTAAAGTTGAGAACAAAAAATTTTGAATTCAAGTATTATTTATTGATATCCCTTCAATTATTCTTTACATCCATATTTATTTCTATGAAATTTGACCCATAATCTCTATGGTTGTCAGAGCCTTTCAAAGAAGACTCATAATATTTCTCAGTTTCCCTCCCATCAATGAGGTGCAAATGCATGAAACTCTCAGGTTCTGACTACAATTCATTTTGGTAATTGCATATAACTTCACATTATCTTGAGGCTATGATAGTGATGCCTGCACTTCTATTTTTTCTATTAAGACTATGCTTTTGTTTGTGCTATATGATTAACAAAGACACATACCTATTGATGGTGTGTTACTTGCAACCTCACTGACACATATATTCATAAACTCGAAGGTTGGTATTTACTAATATAAAAGTCAATAATAGTGATAAATGTGTGTATGTGAAACAATTTGATGATAATGAATGTGTCATTTTATGTTTGTATGTGAATGACATATTGATATTTGATAGTAATATGCAATTCATAAATGATGTGAAGTCTTTCTTATTTAAAAATTTTGATATGAAGGACCTTGGTCCTGTAGATGTAATTTTAGGTATTAAGCTTATAAAGAAAAATGATGGCATGGTTTTAACTCAATCACACTATGTTGAAAAGCTTTTGAAGAAGTTTAATTATTTTGATGTGAAACCTGTTTCTATTCCTTATGACTCATCCATCAAGTTAAAGAAAAATTTGAGTAAAGGAATTTTTTCACATAAATATTCTCAAATTATTGGTTCTTTGTTGTACTATTTGAAAAATTTCTCTAGGCCTGACATTGCATATGCAATTGGTAGATTAGGAAAGTATACTAATAATCCTAATCATTCTCATTGGATTGCATTAGAAAGAATTTTTAGATACTTAAAAGGAACCATTAATTATGACATTCATTATACATGTTTTCATGTAGTAATTGAGAGGTTTAGTGATGCAAATTGGATTTCTGATTCTGATGAAACAAAATCAACAAGTGGTTATGTTTTTACTTTAGCTGGTGGTGCAGTATCATGAAAATCTACTAAACAAACTATTATTTCACGTTCAACTATGAAAGCAGAAATTTTTGCTTTAGATACTGCTACTAGTAAGACTGAGTTTCTTAAAAATTTGTTATGTGATTTGCCATTGTTGAATAAGCCTATACCTCCAATTCCAATGCATTGTGATAGTCAAGTTGCTATATCTAAAGTTACTAGCAAAAATTTTAATGAAAAAAGAAGACACTTAAGAGTGAGACATAAGTCTATTAGAAATTTGATTTCTCATGGTGTCATTTCTCTTGACTTTGTCAGGTCAGAAAATAATATTGCGGATCCTCTTACAAAAGGGATGACGCGTCAACAAGTACTTGAGTCGTCGAGGGGAAGGAGACTAAAGTCCATTATTTAGTTACAACAATGGACACCCGTCTCCGTGTGATTGGTGATCCCATGAATGAAGTTCAACGGGTAATAACGAAATTGTTTGTTGACTAAAGTACACCAAAATGAAATTTGGCAGAGGAGTTGTTCCGTTTCTCATTCCTATGACGAGGTGTATTATAAATTGTGACAATATTAAGGTTGATGTATTTATATGTGTATTTTTGGTAAAAAAAAAATACCTCTTAATGAATCTGATGACAATTATTGTAGGGGTGGGGTCATAACCCACTCTCTGAGGATTCACCTAGTGAGTATGGTGGTGGGGCCGCCATTGTGAGATATGGATTAATCTCTAAGTGACACTCATGAAACAAGATACAAGCGCAAGGCCGTGTAACGTGCTACCACTGATTAGAACATAATTGAACGCCAATATTGTAGGGGTTGTGTACTAAAGTCCGGTTAAAAAATATGTAGTTCAAGACAATTAAGTCACTACATTTTTATCGGGTGGAAGTTCATAAACACTAGGTATAAGGCTCAAACCCAGAAGGTTCCTTATACCGAAATACAATATCGCATGCTCTTTCTTTTATGTTTCTATATAAATTATCTTTTAGAAAATATATTTTAAAATTTTAAATTATGTGGGAGAATGTTGCTAAATATTTGCGTTATAATTTAAAATTTATAAATATATATTACTTATATTAATTCTATTTTATAAAATAAAATATTTATTTTAGATTTTCCTAAGATTTCGTTTTAATGAGTCAACTAGTTTGTTACGTTTGTTTTGACAATTGTAGGTTGGTTTCCAACGGTCATATTTTGTTGTTGCATAAATGCCTATATATATCTTTTTCTTTTTTTCTAAAAAAGGCACAAGCAGACAGTCTCATCTCTTTCTCCCCAAAAAAAAATTCTCTTTCTTTTTCTATAAAAAACTTATTTTTTGAAAGCAAGAGCATTGGTGTTCAGAAGGTTATGAGATCTTTTTGCTGCATACGATCGGAACCAACGGGTTGTCGTATCTTAGGAGAGGAGCGCAATCAAATTTTTTTACCAGTGTAGTGGAGGCGTTTTCTTTCTCTCTAAGGATAGTGTTTCTGCGCTTCAATCCAGGCTAAATATTTCTTCTCCTAATTTATTTTTTTCTTATTCTTATTGTATGATATAGTGCATTGTTGATTTATGTGATGTCAATTAAAATTATTTTGCTATTGTTATTTTGTTATTTAATTAAAGGCTTTGCATTTTTTCTTCTTATTTATTTCTTTCATTTTTATTTTATTTTCTAACAATTCGGAGTTTGGAAGAGCACTTGCTACAGAAGAGTGGATTCAGGGGAAAGTTTCGTTTGTGATTGCATCTATATATTGAAGATTCACCAATTTTGGAATTAGTCAAATGGACCGGAGTTCATGTAAACAGGGCATTTAGTAGAATAGAGGATGTTCGGTTCACAGATCCTTATCCTCCCAATGATATTAGAAGTTTGAAGGGAGTTCACTCATCAGTGTAAGGATTACATTGAAGCAAGTACGAAAATTGAGTCCTCAACATCCAAGTCGCATAAAGTTGATGAAGTAGAAGCTGGTATAGTGATAATCCGATTACCTATTTTTTTCCTATTAAGAATTGAACAATTTAGTCTCAC
This sequence comes from Glycine max, assembly GCF_000004515.6. NCBI lineage: Eukaryota > Viridiplantae > Streptophyta > Magnoliopsida > Fabales > Fabaceae > Glycine > Glycine max. The sequence goes on along the minus strand of NC_038245.2, from coordinate 39,235,960 downwards.
TCAAACTAAATCTAGGAGGAGAAGAATCTAACTTGTTCTAAGTAGTCCAAGTTGACGAAGTGCCTAATCTGGAGCAAGACTTTAATCAGGTATTTTGTGTAGTTGGATCTTTTTAGTAGGATTTTTGTTTATTTTTTTATATTTATCTTTATTTTAAGAAATACAGTGTGACGGATGACAATAACAATTATAATGATCATGATGGCAGAAATGGTGACAGTCAATAACGACAGTGGTAAGGATGGTAATCATAATGATAACTATAACGATGTTCATGACAACAACAAAAGTGATGACAATGGTAATGATAAAAATGATGAATTAATTAAGATATTTTAAAAAATAATTATTATGATCTTGATGTTGTGTTTTTTTTAATGAGAAGGGAAGTACATAAAAAAGATAAGGGGGCTAGGATAATCTAGCAAACAAAGTCCCTATGGCACATGCCCTTGGAGATCATATTTATGGCACTAAGGGAATCGGACTCACAAATGATGTCTCTATAACCCAATTGCCAAGTCAACTTGAGAGCAAAACAGATTGCATGGAGCTCCACTGACCAGAGGAATGAGGAAGAAGACCACGACCAAAGCCCGCTCTGTCGGGGTGGGGTTACCATGAGAACTACCATCTGTGTTTAACTTGACACACAAACCTCGAGGAGCGTTCTATTTAATGATACGGTACTGAGTAAGAGTATGTTCAGAAGGAAAAGCTCGTTGGGCGTCCAACAAGAAGGAATTTATTATGTTGATGCTGAGTCAGGTGGACCAACTTTTGTGGTTGAAGACGAGAAACAATTTGGATCTTCGTGCCACTTCAGATTATATTTTGATTTTTGTTTGATTAATCTTAATCCTCTATTATTTTTGTTATCTTGATCTCATTGTTTTCACAAGAGTCATATTTTCTATTTACTTTTTGATGTGGAATCTCTCTCTCTCTATATGGTCTCGTACACAAACAAAAATTCAGAAAAAATGAATTCTACCGTTTGGAAAAAATAAATGGAATCTTAAATAAATATAATTCAATAATGTTTACTGGCTAAATAACTGAATCTATTACTTAATGAGTGTGACTCAATAGATAATATATACTTTGTGAAAAAATTATTTGAGTTCAATTATGGTAGATAACATCTTTAAAAAGAGAGAATAAATTTTAAGTATTGATTTTTTTATCAAACAGAAAACTAATCCTGTAATTAATCCAAATAATCAAAAATTATAAAAATATCTCTCAATACTAAAGATCTTAATTATGATATGATATAGGAAAATATTGACATCTGATACAACAATAATTATAAAAATCGGATTGGTCTGGCCAATCCACAGGTTCTACCAAGACTCAATGTCCTATGCATTTCAGTTAAAGCATAGAACCAGGAATGCAAGCAACTTGATCTGGTATAGTTTGTTCATGTTGGGTTTCATTAAATCCAGTGATTCGGACTAAGTTATCCCGATTTAATCCGGTTAATTGTTTTTTTTTTTATCATTCTTGAAGTATGTTAAATTGTTAATAATTAATTATTAAATAACATATAATATTTTTTATTTAATTATTTTTTTAAAGATATATTTTTATAGTAATATTATTATTATAAAAATTATTGATCATGATATTATTTATTATTTGTGTATTTTATATATTTTTATTAGACTTTATGGTCATATGATAAATTTGTATTAATCTTAAAAAATAATTTTTTTAAAATAATTTATACTAAAAGAATCTAATATAATTAGTTAAACAAGATATATAAGTGTTATAAATATCTTAGTACCTTCTTTGATTTTTACATATAAAAGAAATATCCAACAACATAATTAATTATAAAATCTTTATAATGTGATCACTACAGTAAATTTAATTTTACAATATAAAAATATAAATTAATTCATATTTTATTAAAAGTATTATATTATATTTTTTTAATATATATATATATTGGATCAATTAAATTAATAAATGACTCACCCATATTAATATCGTACTCAATCGAGTCAATGAATTGACCGGTTATCTTTGCAGCAGTTCTAATGCCCCCTTAAGAATCAATTATTTTCACCATGCACACGTTCTAATGAGAAAATCATTATTTAACGTAGACATACATTTTAATTTTATTTTACAATTAAAAAAGAATTAATTAATACTAATTTTAATCAACTTTTAAACAAAATCTTATACTTTTAGACTTTTTGTCACTTCAATCTTATCTTTCTCTTTCTCCCTTGAGGATGTCATTTTATAGTTCATGATTTCATGCATGCAGCTTTTGTCCCATTTCTCTTTTCTCTGTTCAAGGTTGAACTGAACATCATATCATTTTAAAAGCATTTTATTTTATGTGTAGCGTAAAACATATATATAGACACGCTAAGAGATAATTAATTTTTCTTTGCTTACGTACCTATGACACATGACTGCTGCACATGCTACACTTCAGGAATCATTTTGGGAGACTCAAAATGTTCATGAGCAGAGATAATAATTGCTTGGTCCACTTTGGACGGCCACCATGTACAAAAAGTTCAACATGTGCATGCAAGCATTTTGTTTTTGCACATGGACATGGACAGTGCTCAAATAAATGTGTCTTTCCAACAGGTGAAAACCATATATATTTTCACTTTTATATCGTGATACACATTGATCAGCTCGCTAACACTGTTCCATTGTGATGAGAAAGATAAAAAAAAAAATGTAAGGAATGATAAAAAAATAAAAAGAGTGAAAAGTAAAAGAAAGATAAAATGAGAGGAAAAGAAAATGATGTAATATGTAAGAAAATATAAATTTTTTTTTATCAAATTATGATCTTATTCATGTGTTGTTGTTTTTATTTATTTTTATTTTTAAAACGATTTTTACTTTTTTTTTGGAAAGCTTCATATTTTCTTCCTAGTTGGGTGTTCTTTGGGTCTACCATATATTCGAATATGGTTTTTGCATATTTGAATATGTTGAGTGTTCTCTCGGTGTGTCATATTCGAATATAATAGGAACATTCATATTCGAGATTCAACTCTCTCGATGCGTTTCGTGTTTCTCACATAAGGATAATTTTGTAAATATTTCTATTTTCTGTCATTTTTTTTCACAAATTCGCTCAGTTTTGGGTGAAAACTTATTTGGGTGAACCCTATATGTTTTTTTTTTTTTATCAAATTGATAGTTACTTTTTATACTCAAACTAACAGTGAAAAAGGACACTTTTTGCTTTTCATCTTAACCTCCACTTTTTTCGCCTTTCTTTCAATAGAAATGAACAAGGCCTAAGTATAACGGTTCAGCCAATATAATTTTGAATAATGTGATTTCCTACGCACTCCATTTTTTAAGGGAGAAACAAATAAAGAGATAAAGAAAAAAAAAAGTAAAAGATAGTGATAAAATATGCGAGATTTAATATAAAAAAATAGAAAAAATAAAAGTAATATACAAATAAATAAATATTATTTGTTCTGGTATCATGCTCAATTTTGTTCACTCTCATCAGTCACATTATTCATCACAAAATGTGGTTGTTTTTCGTATCATGCTCAATTGGGCAAAGAAAATGACAATAATATATATAATATGAACGTACTACCTGTTCAAAATTTTGATTCTGTGATACTTGGCCTGGCTGTATGCTGGCATATTATCTTGGTCTCCACGCCAATTAGGCTGCATTATTCACACGTACACTCACTTGCAATATGTCTATTAACGAAGTGTTTCGCACCGGAGAAAAAAGATACAGTACAATTTACTGTAACAAAAAAAAAATTTTTTTTATCTGAAACAATCACAGATAGATAAAACAAACTTATAATAATTCAAATACTTTATTCAATCAATTAAATTATACCTCTTGATAAAAGAAAAAAAATATAAGGGGCGGGGGGAATCTTTTAAAATTAAAAGAGGGGGGGAGTAATGATATATATATATATATATATATATATATATATATATATATATATATATATATACTTATCTTTTTTCCATTGGTATATATATGTTTCTGAACGAAATAAATTAAATCTTCTGAGTTCAAGTTGACCAAAAGAAAGGGACATTTAACATATTAAAACTTCCATAAGCACCAAGTGTGGTTACTTACCAAAAAAATATATCATGGGTAATTTGGACCTCATCATGCAAGTGAAGGGCTTCCTGGTGATCCAACAATTGGTCCTAAGTGGCACTTACATGAGAAGAAGAGAGCAAAACATAGCCAAACACAACTTGCCGGCAAGGAAACCGGTGAGCATGAACATGAGCAAATAATAACGCCGGCAAGTCATCCTTGGCTGCATCACTCTCTCTTCCTCTTCATGTAAGTCCCTCTTAGGGTAGATATAATATTATATGCTGCATTTATTTCTTGCATCATGTCATGTGATAGTTATATGTATTTATAAGGTGATAATAGCTAGGCCTTCTAATTTGATAGCTTTTATATATGAGAATTATATTATATATTGTGGCGCATTCACCAAAATTATTCCAAAAGTGTAGCAAGTGGCCTTACATGCCAACCGAAAGCCACACTGTGAAAGTCACACCGCCGGACTGCCAAACTCAGCTCCCAAAATCTTACTTGATTGGGCATACCACATAGGGGACCAATCCAAGAACTATTGGCCCCACTTTTTTTTTTTTTTTTTCGTGTCTAGGGATCATGGAGGTTATGGGAAAATGATAGGAATTTTTAAGAGAAATTACACAAACGTACATTTCACAAGTTTAGTTTACCATCACATATTGTTATTTGATTATTTTTTATTATTAAAATATTTTATTAAATATTAAATTGATAATATATTAAAAATAATTTCAGAAAAATTTTCACAAAAGGTAAATTAATTAATTTAGTTATAAGTATAATAAACAAATCAAACTCAAACTTTAGTTTTTTTTTTTTCTTTCAAATAACTTAAGCTTTAGTCTTTTTAAACAAGTAAAACTCAGGTTTTCGGTTAGACTCATTATATAAATAAGTCAAGTTAGTCACTCATTTTTAAAATATCTATTCTAACTAAGTATAAATATGGATATGAGTATTATTCAAATTTTTATAAAGTGAACCGAAACGAAATGGATATCTACCTATCCAGTATCAATTACTGTTACATATTTTTTACAATTTTCGTTATATATATATATATGTGTGTGTGTGTGTCTGTGCTTTAATTTTTATAATTTTTAAAGCTATATATTAATTAGTTAAATAATAAAAAAATAATTTAAGTTATAATAATAATTAAATAAAAAACTTCAGATTACTATAAATTTATTAAGTTACAATTCATATTTATCTTTTAAAACAAACAAGCAAAAAGAGAAAAAATATATTTTCATTTATTTAGCAATAAATTTAATTTTAAAAACGTTGATTAAATGACAATAAGTGGACGAAATCTAATATTATGTAAAATCACTGAAATGAAACTCCATTGAGTGTTGGCACGCCTAGAGTATTAATGACTTTTGTACTTTTCACTTTTAAATATTGATTAGCATGGTCAACAATTGTTAGCCATTTGTCTAACTAATGTCTGCGTCGGCAGGTTTTTTGCTGCAGCTCCTCTCACTCATGATTTTCCAAGGAGATCTAACTTTATTATTAAGATACAAAATTACAAATCTACTTTTATAAACTTTTTAATTTTCTTAAATTATTTTAATATAAAAACAAAAATCTTTATTTTATGAACAGCATTATTGCAATAACGTAGTCTCTTTATACACATCTATTTTATCAACCATTTATTTTATCCCATCTTAAGGTAGCTGAAATTATAAATTTACACTTGAATATGGATGATTTCTTTGATAAATTACTACACTGACAACTCCAGGTAAAAATTTGAGGAAGCTGTAACACATACACAGATTCTAAGACTCAGGTCAGAAAAGTTTTCAACATAGTAACAATATATAAGAAGAATAAGATACCTACCTATGATAGGTATAATTTGGTGTATATAAGGGTCATTGGATGATAAATAAAGGCTATTACTATAACACCCGTATAAGTTATTATCAATGGATAAGTCATTGATGGAGTGGTATTATAAGGATTCGATTTCCTTTAAATAACAGATGAAAAATATGATTGAAATTGAATTAAAGGTGATTAATCAGATTTTTTGATAAAAATTAATTATTGATAAAATAAAAAAAATATTTTATATCAATAACATGAAAAAAAATATAAGTGATTATCATTAGCTGTCTCAACTCAGCCTGAACACTCATATAAGCTATTATCACTAGTTGTCTCATCTCAGCCTGAACAAAACACAAGAAGTCCTTAAATATCTATAAGTCAGGTCTAGGACCAACAATTAATAAGGAATGATCTTGATAAATCTCCTAAAATACTAGATGTTCACATAATCACATGAAGAGAAAGTTATTGATAATGTGTTTAGAAAACATGGAGAATTGACTCAAACCAACAAATCATGGTGATAAAATACAACAAATAGAAACAATTATTTATTGTTTTGGTTTTAATGAGAGAATAGCTAGAGATAGAACACAGTTTTTTTTAACGTGCTGCAACTCCAAACATGTTATAGTTATGTATGCTCAAGACCATCGTCTTAGTTACAAGTTTAGTTGCCTCAAAAGCTTAATTTATGTGGATTGATGAAATTTAATTAAGTCCTTCTGAGAGTCATTCTAAAACAATTTTCATTAAAAAGTATAAAAGATTTAATATCACGTCAAAATCAATTCTTTCAAAAGTTTAGCTATCTACAGGTTGCGGTAGCATGAGGTGACGATCCCTTTTGACCTTTTTGAAAGCTAACAATGATCCATTGCACAAGATTTGATATGGCAACCTATAAAGTTGAAAAATGAGAATACCCGCGGGCCTAAATTTTACACGCCAACTACATCCACATCGATGAATAAAACACTTGCAATTAATATAGTACACGGACATGAAAATCTTGATTTGAGAGCAAAATCACCTAGGAATTAATGGGAAAGATAGATGGAATATATATATTATAGTGCATGAGCCTAGGTTTTGAAATTTGACAATGTTTTAGAAAAACAAGGGACCCATAAGGCTGGATTTTGATAGTACGCGGACATGAAAATCTTGATTTGAGAGCAAAATCACCTAGGAATTAATGGGAAAGATAGATGGAATATATGTTATAGTACATGAGCCTAGGTTTTGAAATTTGACAATGTTTTAGAAAACAAGGGACCCATAAGGCTGGATTTTGATGAGTGAATCCATGATGGGGCATTGTGGGGCTTGTGTCCCTTTTTTTGCCCTTATGGACCGTCTACGGTTCCTTGTTTGCTTTATGACAAATTGCTTTCACGCTTTCTTCGTAGTGCTTGAAAAAGCCTGAGATTGCACACCATACCTCACACTAACATTAACATAGGACCATATGTCACATGATACCTTTCGCCCCCAGAAAATATGTCTAGCCCATATGTTTTGCTTTCCAACAAGGACCACAACTTGTTCGGCCAAAAGTTTATAAATTCAATTTCACATTGTTTTCATAAAGTGAATTATAATTCAATTACATAAAACTGAAGCAATTATGCTTACTAACATATAATGTATTTTGGAAATTTAAATTAATTTTATTTTTTTAATTGAGCATAATTATTTCATGTAAAATCAAATCAAATTTGTGACTTGTGAGTTAAGAAAGTACTATATATAACAGAGAGCCTCACAAAACAATTATCGAACGTATAAATTAATTAATATAAAATTATTTTAATTTAATTATTGATGTTAATTAAGTTGAAATCTTAAATACTCAATTATTTTTGTCCTGGACGAAAGATCACGTCGTCCACGGTTTGTAACTGCGATTAACCTAATTTTTTTTTACATATATTAAGAATTAAAATATAATTTTTTTAAATAAATCATTTTTACTCATATATTAAATACTTAAAGCCAAATTTTTATCTCTTATAGTAATTCTTTTTAACTTACTTGAACAAGAATGTTGAAAGATACCTCTCATCGCCAAACATGATCACCACCGTATCAAGTTTGGATCTGTGCTGGAACACTTTCGAAAACATTAATTTTTATATCAACTTATCAAGTAGTCTCTGTACTGTGCATTTCATGCTTTCGGTGGTTTTGTTTGGTTTAGAAGATGTTAACAAAGAAATGGGATGGGCAATGACATGTGAACTTCCTTTTGATTTTGGGGAAGGCATTGTGTTCGGTGGACCACGTGTTAGGCAACATCTGATCGATATCTCAGTGAACATGGCTGCAATTTTAAGTTCAGGATATATAATAGGTAATTTAATAAATAAATATATAGTTTTTTTATCCATAAAAATTAAACAGGATATCAAAAATTTTGCAACACTCATATATTATTCTTAATCAACTAAGTTATACCTCTTTTATAAATAAATATATAATTTAATAATTCCATTCCATTGGGGGGAAATTGTGGTATATATGTGAAACAATAATATGAAATGATTCATCCCATTGTATTGTATTTCAGACAATTTAAATATGTTTTATTTTTTTTTGAAATTCTACTAATTCAAACATAACATGATTGAGAATTTAGGCACTACAAATAGTTTTTGAAAAATTAAAATTGTACCCATGGTGCTATTAAGGAACCATATGGATCGGCGTTTACTATAAAAAATGATAAATATAGGATAAATTAATCAGAGGTTCCAAAATTATTTAGCCATTTTCAATTAAGTCATTGAAATATTTTTTTTATTCAATTAGATTCTTAAACTTGTATTTATATTTTAATTATATCTTTTTCTCTAACCGTTTTTACTGAAAATTAATCCTAAAGACCTAGTTAGTCTATGAATCTAATTAATATTATTATCACATTTGCAAGTCTTTACTTAGTACTCTTACCTCTTTAAATTAGTATTCTTACCTTTGGAAGCCTGTATTTTTACTTCTTTAGGTTCTAAACCTAGTGCTAGATACGCATGCGCAAACAGTTAGTACGCAACCAAGTAATAAGTGTTCTTACCTTTGGAAGTTCACTCAGCCCATGCATTTTTTCATAAGTCTTTCTACTGCAAACTCAATTTTTTGTAACAATTAAACAAAAAGATTCAACTAAAAAACAAATATAAATTCAAAAACCCAATTGAAAAAATAATTTAAAAACCTAATTAAAAATGATTAAATAATTCAATAACCTACAAAATAATTCAATCTAAAGAATAATTAGTCATTGCAAAATATTTAACTTTTAATGACACACAAAATTAGTCACTAGTTAATAATCTATAAGTAAATTATAATAAATTTTGAGATTAATTAAATTTTTAGTTCCTTAATTTTTCAGGTTGATAATTTTTAGTTCTTTGTTGATTTTCCATCAACACTTTCAATTCCTCTAAAAAAATTGTCCGATTGTAGTTCATCTTTAGTTTTACTGCTCAAAATTAATCCATGTTTTCTTTATTTATATACTCTTTTTACCACAAAATCAGCCTTATAACTTCATAATAAAAATGTGTGCCATACTCTAATACGAAAAAGTTAGGAAACAAATATCATATAATAATGGAAATAAAAGCACATTACAAAGGATATATATAACAAATTCCTATCAAATTAAAGAACCTAAGGACTATGTTGTTGGAATCAATAACAATTCTTCCATCAACTGTTATCTGCAGATGACTCACTAATTAATATGACAAACAGCCATTCAGATGATACACCCCATGCTTGTAGCTAGTGAGCAATAAGCATATCGCACTTGATGATGGGCTACTTGAGTCATGAAAGTGGAGTGAGATTTGATTTGAGGCAGAAATCTTTTATTTATGATTGTTGCAACAATAGTTTATGGCAAACTGAAAAAATTACTGGCTAAGTCACGGACAATGTCGCTTTCTTTAAGACGTTTCGTGGCACTGCCAGAAAATGTGTAAACAGACTATCAACTACGAAGTCCCCAGGATAAAACAGCCCAGATCACTGTATAAGATTCCAACTGCACTAAGGGAACATTTCCTAGGATTACAGCCTCTTGTATGACTTGAAAAGTCACCCAAAAATATGACTTGAAAAGTCACTCTAATATCCAACCGAAAAGTATGACTTGAAAAGTCACTATTATAACCAACCGAAAAATATGACTTAAAAAGTCACTCTTATAACCAACCGAAAATATGACTTAAAAAGTCACTCTTATAGTCAACCGAAATTATGACTTAAAAAGTCACTCTTATAGCCAACTGAAATTTTTAGAGCGACAGAAAGAAAGAAGGAGAAGTTTGCCGAAAATGCATCGACTAAAATATGAGAGAGAGAAAGAAAAGTTGAGGAAATACTTGTTGATTGGGGCAAAGAAAAATGAAGAAAGGAGCTCTCTATATATATAGGGAGTGAAACACTATTCAAGTGTTTATTCTGAACGATGTGGGACTTGAAGCATTTTTTTCATCTTTTTTTCCTTTCTTTTTTTCAAATTTTCATCCACATTGACAATAATGATATATCTTGTAAAGAAAACTGAAATAGCTATCTTTTGAGGAAAATTAATAACCGAATATAGAAATCTTCAAGTCAATAAATATACCATATGACAATTTTCTCATTATATAAGGATACTTTCGTGACTAAACACTTCGTTCGGTTTTGTTACTATGCATGACTTATTAAAACATTTATGATTTCTTAAGAAGACAATTATAAGTAATGTTTAATTTCTAACTTTATATAAATTCTTGTGTTGCAAAAATTTATTTGAGCACAGAAAATATAATTTAAATAAGTAAAAAATATAATTTGTCAGTTAAAAATAATTTTCCAACTTCATGTTACCCACAAACATATATATGTTGTCCCAAGTGTAGGAATCCACAACATAAATGGCAAGAATTGTCCATATTTAACATAAATTAATTTCAACAATCAACCAAAACAACTTTGGGAGTTTCAATTTACAAGCCACTTGCCATGATTCTCATCTTTGTACATATTATAACATGCACAAAACATATATGCTCCATCTAACTCATCACAATTCAACAGGCTGGTAACCTTTCTCAATGGATTCTTTCACTGCATCCAAAACTACCTGAGTCTTCCTACTCAAAACTGGCCAAGTCTTCTCAGGCTTCATTTCACACCCCTGAACCTTTCGAACCAAATCAGCAAACTCCTTAACCATCAAAATATCTTGAGAAAACCCAGTCTCAACAACATGCTCATTTGGCTTTGGACACCACATTCCCTGTTCAATCTTCCCATAATCCAACTCTGAGGCCTCCAAAAATTTCCCAAACCCTAAACTTTCCTCAAATGGAAGAGCAAAATCATTGAGACGAAGACACCCTTTTGTTCCCAAAACCGTTACATCAAAAGTTACATAGGATAAGAAAGAACAGTGGAACGTGGCAGATCTTCCATCTTCCCAATGCATAGAAGAGCCACAAGAGATTATTACACCTTCTTCATTGAGAATTGCTCCTGGGAATGCAAGCACTGATTTTGGAAGTTCATAGTTCACAGCCCATAAAATGGCTCTTATGCAATACCAACCAGTGTCACCCAGGGCACCAAGACCATCTAAATCTGGCTTCACACGAATGCTGTTTTTGAGAAATTCAGGACCAGGGTTGTACGTGAGGCACGAGTGTATCTGATGAAGAACACATGCAAAAAAAGATGATTGAGATTATAAGAACATATCAAGTTACGTGAAATTGTACATTAAGATATACAAAAACATTATATCACATGTTTTATAACGTAAAAAATTATATTATGGAGCTAAATTAAAAAAAAAGTAAGTTAAGGGATTATAACACTCCTTTTTATATACATAAAATATATTAAATATTTATTAATTACGTATTTTTGTAATAAACATTTTAAATTTATTAAATACTATAACCAGTTTTTTGTAATTATTCATTTAATAACTAACTAACTTAAATATTTATTATTAAATAATGAGAGCTGAATCTTTTGTAACATTAGATATCTTCTTTTTAGTGAAGAGTTGGCAAACGTTTGTTGGGCCATGTTAGTTTAATTCTGGCCCAATATGTTAAAACACCAGAGCGTCCAGACGTTGTGGATCGAAAAAAAAGTAGACGTTCGTATAAAAAAAGAGAGAGAGAGAGAGAACACTCAATTTCTTCTGTCAAAAAGTTATTTGACTTAATTTAGTTCATTAAAATAAAATTCATTCAATATTCATTTTTTTTTATCATAGATCCCAAATGTCTCCTAACTCATTGGATCAAAAATTAATTCCCTTCACCATTGGTGATTGTCATTGTCAAAGAATTTTTTATAGGATGAGAATTCATTAAATAGTCATTTAAAATTACAAGTGAGATATTTTAGTTCTTCTTCCGTTTTAGATACATATTTATTTTTATAGGAACTAAATATACTAGAAAATAGAAAGAAAATTACTGTACTAAAGTATTTTTACATTTATAATCTTGAAAGCCTATATTGATCGATATTTTTCTTTAAAAACCAAATGAACTTTTTTAAAGTATGAAATGAAATATTTATTTTATATATATATATATATAAAGAGAGAGAGAGAGAGAGAGAGAGAGAGAGAGTTAAAAGGTTAAACCCACTGTTGTTTCCACCCAGCAGAAGTCCCACTGCTCTAGACCCTGTCCCTATTTCCTAGTTACAAAAAACCTACACTACGTTAGGTCAATTTGTTTTTATGAATTCAACTAAGAGTTTAGTAGTGTGTTAGATTGAGACTAAAATTTCATAACGTTAGAAAAATTATTATTTATATTTTTTGGTTACAATAGTATATGACTTATAATATTATTTAGAATTAAGTGTAGGGCAGTAAAAAAAAACAAAATAAATTTAATTTAACATAAATGAAAATGTTATATTAAATGCTTGTGCGTGTATACGTATTAGATAAGAAAGGATGAAGAATAAATGTATTAGAAAGAAAAGAGTAATATCTAAAAAAAAAAAAAGTAGTTATCTATCCTCAGGTTGTTTAGATATGTGAGGAGAACACAAGACATATAAAAGTCCAAACAAGAAAATTAGATCAAATAAAGGACAGATAGCTCTATATAGTACCCCTAGAGGTAGAGAATAAAATAATATGGCATCGTTTTATTATATTATAGATATAATATTCACAATAAAATAATATGACATTCGTTGATCCACGTAATTGACCTAATTAATGGGATAAAAACACTTGATTTGGGGTTGTGTTTCTTAGAAGCCATACAAAGTACTATTACAAAAGTATTACTATAGGAAAAAAAAAAAATCTTGCATATATATTTTTTATGTGTATATTAATGTTCTCTAATCGACAATTGGAAAATAATCTCTATTGAGGGGTTGAAATTCTCAAAGTGATTTTTACTATTTTTTTATATAAAAAAGGTTTTTTCATATAGAACATTATAGGAATATGGTGTATGATAATTTTGTGTGTGTATATATATATATATATATATATATATATATATATATATATATATATATATATATATATATATATATATATATATCAACAATTAATAGAGTAAAATATCCATGATGGAATGTGCTTAGTTTAACTTATTTAAAGAAATAATTACTTATTTTTATTAGTTTTTTTATGAGGAACTTTTAAAAAGATAAGTAATTATTTCTCCAAAATATTATTCAACTCGTTAGATTAACGAATCATCCATAAACAAGTAGGCGGATCAAATACTAAACGATTCTCAAAAAGAGCAAAATCATTATGTTTTCTGTGTATATTCAAGAATAACTAGAAGACACATATTGGCACTCATCAAATGATAAACAAAAATGAATCACATATCACATATGTCATAGTAACATAAAAATATCAGATAATTTCTGGATCCACATATCGACAAGAATACATATTATTTTAACTTCTGAATCTTCCATAATCATGTTTATGACGAAAAATGTAATGCTGATTACACGTGACAACATTTTCATATTAACACATCGACAATATACAAATCACCAATGGACGCAAAGAAAACCACACCTTTCTCTTATAACCATTCTATTTCGAACCAAACTTGGTTACCAAGAAAAGGTCACATTAGATATATTTTTATTTAATCAAAACAGTGTTATCACGTGTAAAATTTGGGAACTATAATAAATAGTCGGCATTCTTATCGATCTACTAAAGCTCAATACCGTGTGTCTAGTAAAGTACTGACAAACTTTTGACACCAAAAGACAAATCGTGTTCAGTTTAATTTAGTTTTTTTATATTATGGAATTAAATAAATAAACGAGGACCTACTTACTAGATTTATCTTTCCATTTGCTTCGAGCATCACAATTTAGCTTGGCATAAAGTATAAACGTGTAGTTGTGTCTCATAAAAAAAACTAGCTAGCTAGACAAAAGACAAACATATACGCGTGTATACAATTTTAAAATAATCAAAAAGTTGTGAAAGAAGACGAAAGAAAGCATTGAGTTTTTTAAATTGAAGAAAAAGACGAAGAAAGTAGATAAGTAAAACATAAAATTTATTGTTTTCATTTAAACGAAAAAGATAACTTCCATTTTAAAATTGTAAGAAAAAAACTTATAGAATACAAACAGAAGTTTTGGTTGTTAGTATAGTGCAGATATAATTAATATATAAATTTGATAGCTTATTTAAATGGTAGTAACGTTAGTAATGTGACATTTTGTTACAAGTTTTATTAATAAATATTTGAACTAATCAATTATAAAATGTATAATCACTTGGGTATATATATCAGGTGATGATCGGACCACAGTGAGTCATTGATAGAATGTGAGTTTTCCACTCAACAGTTTATACTCTGTATAAAACACAGTCATACTCTAATTAATCAAGTGATTTTCAAATTGCTTAATATACTTTGCAGCCTATCAATTTTAATTTTAAAATATATTCGGCATTTTAAAGACCTATAGTTAGGGAAAGAAAATAATCACACGCACACGCGCAGGCGCGCATATATATATATATATATATATATATATATATATATATATATATATATATATATATATAATTAAAAGCTAAAAATACGTATAATTAAGAAAGAAATGTACACTTTGTTTTGACTATTTTTTTTCCTCTTGATGTTATAGAAAAATACATCTTCTTGGTTGCTACGTGCATTTTTTTTTTAAGTGGATCTTGTTTGAGACACTAAATATATGTGCATACGTTTTTGGTAGAGATTCAAATCTTGACATTATATTTTTCACTAGACTCAATCCTAGTAGGTGTTATTCTAACCTTTTTGTCAAAGACGTACAAATCATAATAATTTTTTTCCCAAAGGGTCTGCCTAAACTTTTCATTCTTCCTAGAAATAAAACATTTTTATTTTTGCAGAAAAGGAGAGGAAAGTGGTGCAGCCATTTTTGGCTACTATTCTAAATTTTAATAATAATTTTTGCCTTTGTCCACTAATTAATGTTTAGACCGAATAATAAAATTATTCCATTTTAATAAATGATCTTGAGTTTAAGTCTTTAAAATGAAATTATTTTTTTTTACAGTCAAAAACGAAATTATGTTAAAACTTTGATACATATGGAAGAATTTCATCAAATCCCCAAAATGAAAAAACTTCAAAACCTTTCCCCTAATTCGCCCAGTTCACAAATCCTATGAGGCTAGGAGACCTTAAAATACGAGTAATTCTATTCAAAGTTCCCTAACTGTCTTTACTAAGTGTGTGTATATATATATATATTCGCGTGCATGAGTGCATTATCTAGGGTAATTCAATTCTAAGTTGAAGCTATATTCGTCACAAGAAAAAGAACAAAAATGAACCAAATACCATACTATACGACGATCCAACATATATATGAATTGATTAATTAATATGCACATACCCATTTGAGTTGACCAAAACGTTGAGCATCAGACAAAGCCTCCTTCATTTTAGCCGTTCGAGGGTGGTGCACCCACATGGTGCCATCCATGAACTGCACCCCATGAGCCTCGCAAGCCTCAAGAATCCGGTCAAGCTCCGCCACATTCATCGCCACCGGCTTCTCCAGCAGCACGTGCTTCCGCCTCTCCGCGGCCCTCACCGCCCATGTCACGTGCAAACCCGTCGGAAGAGGGATGTACACGGCGTCCACCTCCTCATCTTCCAACACACCCTCATAGCTCCCGTAAACCCTAACAGCCTCGGGAAGGCCGTGCTCAGCCGCGAACGCCGTCGCCTTCTCGAGGGAACGGCTGCCTATGGCATGGAGCTTGGCATTTGGTGCTTTGCTTAGGGCTTTGCATAGCTTGATGGAGATGTTAGCACATCCAAGAATACCAAAACGCACTGCCGTTTGATCATCACTCATCTTTGTGACACTATAAATTGTATATGATAGTGTTTATTAGTACTGTCTTAGTGATTAGTGGTGAGGAGTACTAGTTAACAAGTATTTATCTAGGGAGACCAAAGGAAGATTGGTTGTATATGGTTTTAAAATATCATTAATTTAGCATTATAATTGCAGGTGGTTGGATCCCAAGATGTTATTATATGTAACAAATCGACCTTATGAAATTATGGTACATTTTTTTTTCCTTTTCTGATAGAGATCGCATTTTACTTTTAAGAGATTCCCATGTCTTCAGGAGATAGAAAAGGAATCATTAGTTTATTTTATTTATCTCTTACCTACTATATTGCTATATATTTCCTATAGAATTGAGCCTGCTTTTGATTAGGTGTCTTTTGCGGACTAATATTCAAATTAAAGACCAATTATTGAAATAAACTAGTGAATTTTGGTTTAGTGGAGATTAAGAAACTTAACCATAGTTGACCTTCAAATAATTTATTGTTTTCTCGATTTATTTAAAGGCAAAAGCTTCTAGAATAGGAATAATATTTTCAGTTACAAAAGTGGGTGTATTTATTTGACTCTAGTGAGTTTGTAAATATAGGGTTGATTTTAGAGTAAATTACACTCATATCTTTGGTTTTTTTTTTTAATTGTACTTGATATTTTTCTTTTTTTTACCATACAAAAGATTTCTTAATTGTTTAACTCACATTATATCGAGACCTTCATTCCTTTTAAATATTGTTTAATAATTTAACAGAAAGTAGACACATATTGATCAAATGACTTTTAATGAAAATTTATGTTTAAAATATCATCATCTTATTTCTCCTAACTCCATAAAAGACATGTTACTATTTTCAACCTGAAAATATTTTAATATTCTTCATTCTTTTTCTATTTCTCTAATTAGACGTGAACCCAACATTTTGCTGGATGTAAACTTACCTTGTTGGTACGCATGTCTTAACACTCTTCCTTCTTCTTCTTCTTCTTCTTAGTTCAATTTATTTTGTGCGTGTTTGGTCATTTGGTTGTTGTGTTTTTGTTAGACCTATTCCCAACAATGTTTATTGATTGAATATGATCATTTGTTTCCAATTTTAGTGTTTTGCTTTTACATTTGTGTTTTAACTCTTTTCTTTGAAATATTTATTTTTTATGACTATATGTTTGATATAATGTTTCAATCAAGAGTTGCATCTTTTTTAAGTGTTAGTAATAATGAAGAGTCAAATATTAAAGAAAAAACTTTTAAGAAAGATCCATTCACATAATTAATTGTTAATTTGTTATTGAGTATTTAATAAAGATGTTAGGATAATTTCATCTGTTCACATATTTTAATTGACGCTAGCAGAATGAGATAAAAGTAATGTAAAAAAAGAAAAAAATATCAAGTGTAATTTGAACAAAATAGAGGAAGTGCGAGTATAATTTATTATTTATTTTATTCTGATTTTTACACTAAAAATGAATGAGGTATATGTCAACTCATGTTTTTTCGATATAAGAAAATCACATTGTTTTAGTTTTAAGCCGGGTAGAATTTTTTAGTTAAACCGAATATGGCGGTTTTTATATTTTTTTTCTTGTAATATATATGTCGTGTTATACGTTGAAATGATAGCTAGGGATTAAAGTAGGAAAATAGAATAGAGAGACTCTAGTCAAAATTATATTTGCACTATGTATAAAACTCCTTTTTATAGGCAAAAGTAGGAAAATCACACTGTCTTTCTCTCTTCATAACTATAGCCTCGAAGGCTTTTTGGTTGTAATATGGTACCGCTGGTGCCGTTAATATTAATTGGACAAAGTATCAGTTTTGGCTCGATATGTTAATGCATTGGTTTGAGTGAAACAGTTTTATTAGCCTGTGCGTATATATTGGATTGTTTAGTGTACATGTTAGATGATCCCTTTTGTTTTTCTAATTAATGCATTTAGCTTACACTACTAGAAACATTAAAATTAGTGAGGGAAAGGAGTGAAGGACTATATTTCTTCGCTAACAATGACAACCTGCGACGGATAATAGACTTATGTGACTATAATTATAAAAAAAATATATTTGGGGATATCCAAAGATAAACTTTAGACAAAAAAGCAGACTTTTTATTTTTTTTAATATGTGATTTTAATTTTCTTGTTTTTCAATTAAGACATTTTGTTTTTCATTTTTAAAATATTCATAATTTTAATCTTCTTACTTTTATAATTTTGACATTTATTCCCCGGCCCACTTTTGAAAAAATCCTGTGATTTTAATCCATTTTTTTTTCAATTTTAAAGTTGTCTATATTTGTTTTTTTAATAAAATATGTTGTTAATATTAAATAATTTTCAAAAAATTATCGTATAGATAATAAATAGACAAATATCAATCAAGGTTTAATAAATTAACGTTTAAAATTGGTTGGTCACAAGGACCAAAGATCACTACCAGAAATGATTTGTCAGAAATTTTGTCGCTATTAGAAACCATCACAGAGTTCATTTTTTCATATTTATTTCTGAAGCTTTTTCATTTTTCGCGGTTACTAAACCGCCACAAAGTGTGGTTTTGCATTTGTTTCAATTTTTATTTTCGCCAAAACAATATTTTTTTATAAAAAAAACTTATATTAATCTTTTTCTAGTTTTAATCATTTGCATTAGTTCTATAATTATTCTCATTCTTATTTAATAAGTGTGGGAATAAATTTACTAACATATAACAACATGTGTTGTGTATTCCTATAACCTATACCTAAATTTTGGATAATAATTTTAATCCATTTAATATTATAAAAATTGAAAACATAAATAAAATGGAAGCAAATAACAAATGTTATCCTTTTCATATATAACCAAATGTCATTGGCTCATATATTTAGTCATAGAAATATCCAAAAATTACAAATGCACATATATAAACAAAAATACTAAAGTACCAACAAAGTCATATTACATCCGAAAAACACCAAGTGGATCTTATTTACTGCATCTTGAAGCATAGTTGCAGAACTACATTGTTTTTGTTAAAGGAAAATAAAGTGAAGGAGAAGTTCATTGATATCAAATCTACATACACAGTAACTAGTTATTAGTTTTCTCAATAAGAAGAATCTCACGGGGAAGAAATCAGGATCCAAGAAAAGAGATACCAATAATAGATTAAGGATCTTTGTTGTGATTGTAATTTATTTTGAGGAAGAAAAGAATATGAAAATTTACAGAAGATTGGAATTATCTTTACTTTCAAAATTGACACTGGCGTTACTGCAGCCAGAGAAAAGGGGCGAGTGCGTTGAAATCCATAAATCATGACTGCAGCTACCTATACTAGCCTTCAAAATTTAACCAACAAAAAGATAAGCAAAATAAAATGCAGATTGCAGATTGCAGAAGCAGAATGAAGTTTCATTTAATGGCTTATTGCAACCCAAAACACGAAAGCCTCTAATAAAGTAGTTAATCCTAGTGCTCTACCACTCTACCTCAGTTTTAATATTGCAGCAGAGAAACCTTATTATATGTCCTAGACAAGGGTCTTTAACTCCTAGGCACTGTGGCAAGGAAAGCACAATTCCCTAGCCATATCACAGTAAACTTAAGCATATATCTCATTAAATATTGGTTCTGTAGAATCCGCATGCAAATTGATCAAAGTGCCTTTGAGAATCTCATGCAAGAAAAGTAGGACATGCTAGAAATTTTATACAGAAACTTTATGGTTATGACGATTAGGCAGTTAGGTAGTTCTTAAGCAGTTAGTTAGTTACTGCCTTTGTATATAAACCAATTTTGTAATACTTTGATGAATGAATTACAATCAGCTTTCATTTGTTCTTTTATTTCTGATTTCATTTCTGATATGGTATCAGAAAATTTTGCTTCCATGCCTCTTGCTTCCTCTTGAAGCTAGTCTTTTTTTCCTTCTCTCATGGCCATGACTGCCATTGATGATTCTAACCCTTTCATTCTTCATTCATCCAACAATCCTGGCATTGCCTTAGTTTCTCACCCTCTTACAGGTGACACCTACAATTCTTGGAAGAAAGCAATGCGCATGACACTTCATGGGAAGAACAAATATGGGTTTGTCGATGGTTCAATTCTTGAACCTGCTTTGGGTCACTCAACTCATGCTTTATGGCATCTCAACGATAGTATCATTTCATCCTGGCTCCTTAATTCTTTATCAAAAGAGATGCAAGTAAGTATCTTACATTGTTCTTCTGCTAAAGCAATCTAGGATGATCTCCAAGAATGTTTCGAACAACGAAATGATCCTTTAATTTTTAAGCTTAAGCATGAATTGATCACTCTGCAACAAGGATCCATGTCTGTTTCCTCTTTCTATTCCAAGCTTCGTTCTCTGTGGGAGTCACTATCAGAACTGAAGCCATCACATAGCAGCACCTGTGGAGGAATGAAACCTTGGTGTGATTTTGAACAAATGGAGTATGCTATGTAGTTCTTGATGGGACTGAACGAATCCTTCTCTATTATTCGAGGTCAAATTTTATCCATGGATCTCTTTCCCTTAGTAACTAAGGTTTTTGCCTTAGTTGTTCAAGAAGAAAAGCACAAAGAAGTTGGTGCTTCCACGTCTGGAACTTCTGCTAGTGAAGTTTCACATGCTTTTGCCTTTCTTCTGCTCATTGTGGTCATTGTGGTATGTTGGGTCATACTCAGGATTGTTGCTTCAAGTTGCATGGCTATCCTCCAAATTATAAGAGGACTGATTTTTCCTCAAAAGTCAAGAAACATTCTTCTTCTTCTTAACCACCACACAAGGTTGCTCAACAAGTATCTGTTAATATGTATCCTTCACAACCTTCCTCTGGTGACTCGGGTTTCCAGTTTCAGCTTATTGCCTAACAATATAGTCAATTGATGAATTTTTTAGAAAATCATGCTACCAATGTTGTCATACCTCAAGGTGTTTCTTCTGCCAGTGGTATGATCCTTTCTACATCCACTTCTAATTTTCTTCATGATTGCTAGCTTTTAGATTATGGTGCCAGCATTCATATTTCTTGCTCCCTTCATCATTTTCGATCTTACCAGCTTGTTTCTGATAAAACTGTAACTCTGCCTAACAATGATGTTATACCTATCCTTGCCATTGGTTCGGTTTGCTTAACCAATACCTTAATCTTGCATAATGTTGCCTACATTCCTAAATTCAAATTCAATTTAATTTCAGTTAGTGCCCTTCTAACCAATCCTAATTTGTCCATTTCTTTTTCCCAAAATGCATTTGATATTCAGGAGAAGCAAGCTTGCAAGAGGATTGGTAGAGGGGATCTCATCCAAGGCCTTTATGTCTTAGATCTCAAGGACACTCTTGCTTGCAAATTTACTGTTTCTGTTATAAATTCACATACAAATTTCATTCCTTGTAAAAATGCTCATATTTAGCATTCTAGATTTGGTCATATTTCAGACAAAGTTTTAAAACATTTGAATCATAAAATTGGTTTACATTTTTCTCCCAATTTCTCTTGTTTTAATTGTTCTATTTGTCCACTTGCTAAATTTAGAAGATTATCTTTTTCTAACTCTAACCATTTATCTGAATTACCATTTGACTTACTTCACTGTGATATATGGGGTCCCTATGCTCACCCTACCTATGAGAGAAAGCGATTTTTCCTTACACTGGTAAATGACTGCTCAAGATTCACTTGACTATTTCTGCTTAAGCACAAATCTGAAGCTTCAATCTATGTGAAACAATTTTTCACCATGGTCCAGACTCAGTTTGATGTATCTATCAAATGCCTCAGGTCTGATAATGCTAAGAAACTTGCCCTCACTCAGTTTTTGGCTTCCATAGGCACTCTTCATCAATTTTCCTATGTTGAGAGACTAAAACAAAATTCAGTTGTGGAAAGGAAGCATCAACATCTGCTCAATGTAGCAAGAGCTTTGTTTTTTCAGTTTAAAGTTCCTATCTCTTTTTGGGGAGATTGTGTTACCACTGCAGCTTTTCTCATTAACAGAACCCCTTCACCATTACTGCAACACAGCTCACCTTACAATATTCTGTTCAAGAAGGAACCTGACTATCATGCCTTAAGAAGTTTTGGTTGTTTGGTCTTTGCTTCCACTCTTCCATCAACACGAAACAAGTTTTCTCCTAGAGTAGTGCCTGCAATTTTTGTTGGCTATCCCCAAGGTTATAAAGGATACAAATTGTATAGCCTTGACACTAAGAAATTTTTTGTGTCTAGAGATGTTGTCTTTCATGAATCCATTTTTCCATTTCAAACCATTTCACAGCCCCAAGTCATTCCTAATCCCTTGCTTGATTTGGTTATCCCTATTCCCCTCAATAATACCTTACTTAACCCTGATCAGACTACTAGCCAATCATCACAGCCACCTAATAGCTTTAACCATGACCCAAATGATTCACCCTCAATCTCTGGTTCAGATCAACCTCACCCTTTGCCCTCTGTTACTTTAAGAAGGAGTACACGCCACTCTAAGCCTCCCTTATACTTGTCTGATTATGTCATTTCACAATCTCAGGCTGCATATCCCATCCAACATTATTGCTCCTTGTTGCCTCTTAGCCCCCTTTACAGAGCTTTCATTAATCACATTTCAGTTGTCTATGAATCTCAATTTTATCATCAAGTTGCTTCTTATCCTGAATGGCGTCGAGCAATGAATGAGGAAATCCAAGCTCTTGAAGCATATTCCATTTGGACACTTGTTCCATTACCACCTGATAAGCACTATATTGGATGTAGATGAGTGTATAAGGTGAAATACAAAATGGATGGCTCTATAGATAGATACAAAGCTCGATTGATTGCCAAAGGATATACTCAACAAGTTGGGATCGATTTCTTTTATACATTCTCTCCAGTAGCCAAGCTTACCACTGTGAGAGTTTTGCTCTGCATTGCTGCTGCTAGAAACTGGTGCTTCCTCCAATTGGATGTTAACAATACTTTTTTGAATGGAGATTTGTTTGAAGAAGTTTATATGGAACTTCCCAAGGGTTACAAGTCAGCCAATCCTTCCTTGGTATGCAAATTGAACAAATCATTATATGGACTTAAACAAGCCTCTAGACAATGGTTCTGTAAGTTCTCCATTACTCTTCTTAGTCATGGATTCCATCAATCCAAGCATGATTACTCCCTTTTCACCATTGGCTCAGGAAATTCCTTAGTCATTTTACTAGTATATGTAGATGACATCATCCTGTCAGGACCAAATTCTGTCTCTGTGCAAGTTGTTCAGACCAAATTACAGTCTTTGTTTCAATTGAAGATCCTTGGCCCTTTGAAATATTTTCTTGGCTTAGAAATAGTCAAATCCAACAGAGGTATCTCACTATCCTAGCGAAAGTATGCTCTATCCCTTTTGGAGGATACATGTTTCTTGGCCTGCAAACCTTCCAATCTACCAATGGATCCCAATCTGAAACTCAATCTTCATGATGGAGACTTAGTCCCTGATCCCTCAATGTACAAAAGGCTAATTGGTAGATTGCTTTATCTAACCATCTCACGACTTGATATCACATTTGTTGTGAATCGATTAAGTCAGTATATGAAAGCACCTCGAGTTCCTCACCTACATGTTATTCATCATCTTCTGCAATATCTCAAATCTGCTCCTAGACAAGGTTTGTTTTTCCCTGCTCAGAACTCTCTCAACCTCACTACTGTTGTTGATGTTGATTGGGCCAACTGTGTTGATACTAGAAGATCCATTTCTGGCTTTTGTGTTTTTCTGGGAAACAACCTTCTTTCTTGGCGTTCTAAGAAACAACCAACTGTTTCAAAATCATCCACTGAAGCTGAATATCATGCCTTGTCTTCTGTTACTAGTGAAATTGTTTGGTTAAGCAATTTACTTCTTCACTTTGAAGTTGATGTGCCATCTGTGATGCTATTTTGTGATAATAAATCTGCTATAAGTCTTGCTTCAAACCCTGCTCATCACGAACGATCCAAGCACATTGACATTGATCATCATTTCATCCGGGAGTATGTTCAGTCCAAAGTAATCAAGTTTGTCCATGTCAAGAGCCAACACCAAGTTACAAATGTTTTTACAAAAGCACTTCCAGGCCTGTTTTTAGTAAATTCATTGTCAAGTTGGGAATGATTAACATCTATTCGCCAACTTGAGGGGAGATCACGATTAAGCAGTTAGTTATGGCAGTTAGTTAGTTATTAAGAAGTTAGTTAAGCAGTTAGTTAGTTACTCAAGTTAGTTAGTTACTGCCTTTATATATAAACCAACTTTGATGAATAAATTACAATAAGCTTTTATCTGTTCTTTTTATTTCTGATTTCATTTCTGATAATGGTCACACTATATATACTTGATACAAATAATAACCTTTTATGACAGATAAAACAAAACTTGTGTGAATAAGGGAAATTCTAAAAAAATAGAACTAGAAAAATCACCTTAAAATCACAAGAATAAAGGTAAATTAAATGTTGAGTGGTTAGTAGACAAAGGTGTCCTAGCAACACATTTATTGTTGGGGAGATTCGAGGGGTACACCTGTGGACCACGAGCCACCACATAAGGAGACCTGACACCACACTCTAACCCAAAACCTTAAGGCTCAGGTTTATGGGTCTTCTCCTCACTTATATGGTGTTCAACCTTTCCACTTCTACCCGATGTGGGACTTCACCTCACACTTTTAACCCAACACATCTCCCCCTCAAGTGTGAGTCTCTTCCACATGGTAGTCTCCCCCTCGAGCGGAAGTCTTTATCATCCACGAGTATAGCCATGGCCACCTGCGGTACTTTCCCTGTTCGCTAGTCATTCTGGCCACCTACGGTACTCGCATACTCGTCTGAGCCGGTCACCATGTTTAACGTGGTTCAGCACACAATGTATGTGCCTACGTCCACGGCTACACTAGGAGAACTTTTTATTACTTACACATAAAAGCTTACAAGGTGTCTCTATATATAACACTAATGAGACACAAGTTTTTACAAACCAAGTGATGTGGGACTAAGACCACACAAGTTTTACAGACCAAACGATGTGGGACAAAGGAACTAAGACCACAAACTCTAACAATTCTCCCACTTGGGGTCTAAGTTCCAAACTCTAGCAGCTCCTTGTAAGCAATGAGTTCATCGACTCTTTACCTAGTGTAGCGCCTTCATCTTCAATTATCCTTGAAGGCCAACTGAGGCAATGCAAAGCCTCAGTTTGTCAGTTGTAACAGCTTTAGTCAACATATCTGCTGGATTCTATGATCCTAAGATCTTCAATAAAGATAAGTCTCCATCATTTATCAACTCCCTGATAAAATGGTATCTTAATTGAATATGCTTGCATCTAGAATGGAAGACTGGATTCTTAGCAAGACTTATAGCACTTTGACTGTCACTAAACATTGGAGCATCATCTTGTTCTTTCCCTAATTCATTGAGAAAATTCTTTAGCCAAATCATCTCCTTAGCTGCTTCTAAGATAGCTATGTACTCGGCTTCCGTGGTTGAGAGAGCAACTCTATCTTGAAGTTTAGACTTCCAACTCACAACAGTACCTCCCAAGGTAAAAATGTAGCCTGTGGTGCTTTTCTTGGTATCAAAATCTCCTTCCAAGTCTGCATCTGAAAATCCCTGTAAAGTGAGATTGTCTTTTGTGAAGCACAAACACATCTCTGAAGTACCCTTCAGATATCTGAGTATCCACTTTACGCCTTCCCAATGCTCATTTGCTAGATTTGATAGGAACCTACTGACAACTCTCACTGCATGTGCTATGTCAGGTCTGGTACACACCATAGCATACATCAAACTCCCAACTGCTGATGCATATGGTACTCTTGACATGTAACATTTTTCTTCATCTGTCTACAAAGATTGCTTCTTTGAAAACTTCAAATGAGATCCTAAAGGAGTATTCCTGGTCTTAGAATCTCCAAGGTAAAACCTGTCAAGCAATTTGTGTATATATTTCTCCTAAGACAGCTTCAAGATTCCTTCTGATCTGTTTCTAAGAATTCTCATACCAAGGATTTGTTTAGCTGGACCAAGATCATTCATTTCAAAGTTTTCTGCCAACTGCTGCTTCAACTTGTTAATTTCTGTCATACTAGATCCTGCAATCAACATGTCATCAATATACATGACAAGAATAACATAACTATTAGTATATTTCTTAACATAGCATCAATGGTCCATGTCACATCTTTTGAATCCTGAGTTGCTCATAAACTCATTAAACTTCTTGTACCACTGCCTCGGTGCTTGTTTCAAGTCATATAAACTTTTGTGAAGCTTGCATACAAGATTCTCCTTGCCTGGCACTTCAAAACCTTCTGGTTGGGTCATATAGATGTCTTCCTCTAGATCCCCATGCAAGAATGCAGTTTTAACATCTAACTGCTCCAAGTGAAGATTCTCTGCAGCTACTATGCTCAGAATAACTCTGATGGTAGTCATCTTTACAACTGGAGAGAAGATCTCTGTGAAATCAATTCCTTGTTTCTGCTGAAACCCTTTCACCACAAGTCTCGCCTTGTATCTTCTTCTACCGTCAGATTCTTCCTTTAGCCTATAGACCCACCTATTATGTAACGCTTTCTTTCCTTCTGGCAATTTAGTTAAAGACCACGTCTTATTCTTCTGAAGGGATGTCATCTCATCTTTCATCGCTAGCTCCCACTCAATAGTGTCATTCCCCTGTGTAGCCTCACTGAAACATTCTGGCTCACCAGCATCAGTTAACAACAAATAATGCAATGAAAGGGAATACCTATCTGGTGGTATTGAAATTCTGCTAGATTTTCTTGGAGGAGTTGATGGTTCTGGTTCTGACTCAACCTCTACGCTTGTACTCTGGTTTCTGTTGGCTACATCACTTTCTGAAATTTCTTCAAGTGTTGTTTTCTCAGAAATTTCTGACAGTTTACCTGCACATGTAGATTCTACAGAAAATTTGTCCTTATAAAATAAGTTCTCATTAAAAGTAACATTTCTGCTTCTGATAACTTTCTTGGTTTGGTCATCCCAAAACCTGTAGCCATACATGTCAGATCCATAACCAATAAAATAACACTTCCTCGCCTTCAGATCCAATTTATCTCTACTATTAGAGTCTGTCAGTATATATGAAACACAACCAAAAATTCTCAAATGTGAAAGTTTTACCTCCTTTCCAAACCATACTTCTTCGGGCAACTGATAATTCAAAGGAACTGATGGTCCTCTATTGATGAGATATGTTGTTGTGTTTATTGCTTCTGCCCAGAATGCTTTAGGCAAGCCAGATTGGATCTGTATACACCTTGCTCTCTCGTTCAAGGTTCTATTCATCCTTTATGCAACACCGTTTTGCTCAGGTGTTCCTGGTATTGTCTTGATCATTCTGATCCCATGTTCTGAACAGAAGTCTTTAAACTCCTGACTATCATACTCCCCGCCATTGTCAGATTTCAGACTTTTAACCTTTAGACCTATCTAATTTTCAACTTCTGTTTTCCACCTTTTAAACACAGAAAACACATCAGGTTTATTTTTAAGAAAATAAACCCATACCTTTCTGGTAGAGTCGTCGATAAAGGTGACATAATAGCGTGAGTTTCCAACAGATTTCATTAGGGCTGGCCCCCAAACATCTGTGTGCACCAATTCTAGCTTTTCAGCTTTAAGAGTCTTCCCTGCCCTTGAGAAACTGACCTTTTTCTGCTTTCCAAGGATACAATGTTCACAAGCACCAACATCAACATGCTTGAGGCTTGATAGCTTACCCTTTGCCGCCATAAGCTTCATTCCTTTTTCACTCATGTGTCCAAGTCTTTGATGCCACATGGTTGAATTATTGACAGCCACAGTAACTGCTACCATATCCTTATCTGCAATCATATAAAGAGATCCTCGCTTCTTTCCACAAGCCACAATGAGATTGCCTTTTGTTACCTTCCAAGCTCCATCTCCAAAAGTGGTGTGATGTCCCTCATCATCCAACTGCCCTATAGATATTAAATTTCTCTTTAAGGCAGGAATATGTCTGACATTGTGCAATGTCCATAGGGATCCACTGGAGGTCTTGATGTTGATATCACCTCTTCCGACAATGTCAAGAGATTTTCCATCTGCAAGGTAAACTTTTCCAAATCTTCCAGAAACATAGTTAGACAATAAATCTTTAGAGGGAGTAGTGTGGAACGACGCACCTGAGTCCATGATCCATGAATCAACAGGACTATCCAAACTTCAAATTAATGCATCATCAAGTTCATCAGTTGCTGCATTTGCAGATTCATCATCATCGCGCTTCTTGTTTTTGTGCAACTTGTTCTTCTTTGGTGCCTTGCATTGATTGCTAAAGTGACCTCTCTTGTCACAATTCTAGCAAGTAACGTCACTTTGAAATTTTCTCTGACCTTTCCCTCTTGACTTTGATCTGCCTCGACCATTCTGACCCTTCTGGGTAGTCCTTCCCCTGCCTTCAGTATTCAATGCTGAATTGGAAACATGACTGGAAGATTCTCCTGAATCTCTCTTGCAAACATCTTCGCTTAAGATCAAGTCACGGATGTCACTAAGCTTTAATGTGTTCTCCCTTGTAGAACTACTAACTGCAGTAGCCCAACTATCCGGTAGTGATGACAATAGAATCAATGCCTTCACCTCATCCTCAAATTTAATCTGCATAGATTCCAACTGGGCAAGAATAGCATTAAATGCATTAATATGATCAGTTACAGAGATATCTTCTCCCATCTTGAGGTTGAACAACCGGCGCATCAAGTATACTTTGTTGGCTGCCGACGGCTTCTCGTACATATCTGATAACGCCTTCATTAAGCCTGCATTCCTTTAAACTAAGGAAATCCCATGGAGTAACCAAAAGCTTTGATACCAGTTGTTGGGGAGATTCGAGGGGTACACCTGTGGACCACGAACCACCACATAAGGAGACCTGACACCACACTCTAACCCAAAACCTTAAGGCTCAGGTTTATGAGTCTTCTCCTCACTTATATGGTGTTCAACCTTTCCACTTCTACTCGACGTGGGACTTCACCTCACACTTGTAACCCAACACAATGTATATGCAAACAAGGTACTTGAGCTTAATGCTTCCATAAACAAGGTCGAAGGAGAAAGCAAGAGTTCAAGCAACTTTCCATTGGACAAGGTTTTAGAGAAAATAAAAATATATATATATTTCGCTCAATTAGTATCTCATTGCATGAATCACCTTACACCCGTCAAGTTACTTTTTCATTCTTAAACTTACAATTGTTGCAGTAGAGTGAAAAAATGACTTAGAAAATTGAATCAGATTAATATTGAAAAAACATTGAATCTGAAGAGATGAGTTTCCCACAAAAACTTACTATCTTTTTCTACTATCTTCCATATCTTCTTGCAACTATTTTCTTAAGGTTTCTTAGTCTGTCGCAGAAACAATAGAAATATAAATTATAACTTAACCAAATGAAAATTAAAATGAACTTAAGAAATAGTGTTACTGATATATTATAAACTATGAATGACTTATCTATAACAATAGATAAAGAAGATATCCCCTTTCGATGTCCACTTTTAGTTGCCCCATTTTGCCCCTAAATTAATCAAGAAATTAGCGGTTAATATCCTTCCCTTCATCTGCTCATGTATAACCGCAACAACACAACAACATAATGCGGAGAGTGGTGCAGATATGGTGAGTGAAAAATTTGTTTCCACATTTCAAAAAATCTTTCATTTAAATTTAAATTTGGTACCGCAAATAAGGAGTAACTACACACCATTAAAGATGTGAGGTAACCCCACAATCATTCTCTGAAAACAATATTGTAACCACACACTCCATTATTTGTATTGTTTCATCTAGTTTAACATTTTGTATATCTTTCCATCTTTCTCACTCGATCTTTAACTTCACTTCATTTTTTTTTCATTCTATTTCCATAATATTTGGAGTCATTCTCACTATTTCTTTTTTTTTTTTCAATTCATGAAGGTTGTTTCATGAATGTCCTTTTCTAAAAAATTTATTTTTCTGACTTTCCAATATAATTAATTTCATTTTTCTTTTAACTCCTCACTTCTTTCTGGTAGATTAATGCAAGAGGAAGCTCAAGACAGAAAGCTTGCTACAATTATATTTAACAAGAGTATAACATAAATTAAAAGTGGTTTACGTATTTCTATTTTGAAGCCATTGCATTTGGCTGACCAAATTCTGAATTGTGACTATATCATTTATAATGCTTGATTCTCTAGAGAAAAAAAAATATAATGTTTAATTTCAATCTCCATCGCTAGGCACCTTAATAAAGTGAATTAAAAGGTTACAAAGTTTAGAACGAAATATTTATTTATTTAACTTTGAAGTGCACTGGAGTTTCAAACCTGAAAGGAAGCATATAATGCTAGAGGAAAAGGGTGGTCCAACATGTCAAGGATCTCTCTCTGTAGTTGAGAGCTAATACCATGGTTCAACACCTGCATAAATGGATACTGTTTTCATCTGACTAATACAAATAATTCAGCAGTTAACAACAATGACTCATATTACTACAAAATGTTAAAGTAATTACTAATTCTATATTTTAACCTTTATCAGGTGCTTTACAAGTTGGTCTTCTATCTTCTTTGCCAAAATTTGTGTGTATTGAACTTAGGAAACCCAAGGACATTATTCATATGCCTTGATATTTTCTGGCGGTTTTAACAGCTGCCACAAATAAACGGCCAGTAATTCTTCTTTTTTTTTGTAGTGGTTATAGATTTTTTTAAAATGATAAATAAAATATTTCAATTAAAAAATACAACCCTAAAATTGCCAACTTTTTAAAAAGTATTGGATCACATGTCTAATTTAAAAAATAAAAAAACTAAAATAATAGATTTTAAAAAATAAGAAGATGAAAATTATAACGCCTAAACTTTAATAATGTATAAAAGATTCGTTTGAATTTTAATATATGCAAATAAATGGTCAATTAAATAGCACATTAGGATAATCATCTTCCAAAGAGTATGGTGTGGAACATTACGATTAAGAAACAAATAAATGCTTAGCCGCCCTGTTTTAATATAATCCAAGTGAATATGGTTATTAGAAAACAAAAAAAAATGTAAAAGGAACGAAAATCGTAAGATTTTGAGTTGTATTTCTTTCTTTGATTCTTTTTTTTTTCTTTTTTTCTTTTTGGTGATAGTTGTGTTTGAAATTTGAAACTAACAAAGAAGTGAATGAAAGAAATGAAAGAGCAAGCCGAGATAATGTAAATATCTGATGGTATTTGCTAATAATGTAAATTTCATTTGCACATGTATACCAGCGAGGTTTGATCGTTCGTCAAACATTAGGAGCCATTTCCAATTTGAAAAAGAAAAATAGTAAGGACTGGATAATTTGTGAAAGAAAAATGTTATTTGTCTAACAATTGATACATCAGTTTGTATCACAACATTTTTTTTACCTATGTTTCTCCTACACATCATTTGTCTTCTTTATGTAGCGGGAATTGATATCTCTGTTTTTAGAGCTTGCATTTTTGCTTTTTTGTTGTTTTATGCTTCTCCCTCTTGTTTGGAGAATTACTGTAGCAATAGCATAGGTATTCGTTGTTATAGGTTATCTTGCTTTCTTTTTCATGGGTATTGACTTGGTCTCCTCATGTTTTGTTGCTATGTTTCCTTTTTCCTTTAATATATTTTCTGTTTTTGCTTAAAAAAAAGATGTTGATGTATGTTGTGTAATTCAGTTAGTTAGTGATTCATTTTGAAGTTAATTTGACAGCTATGGAGGTTCTTATAACTACATGTGCAGCGTGTATAAAAATAATAGTGATTATGAATGAGATGTACGAGAATGCAGAAGTTTTAATTCAGAATTTTAAGTTCTCTCTATTTTCTCTCAATCAATTCTTTCATCACCTTCTCTTATTCTCTAACATAGAGTGAGTGAGTGCATAGTGTGAGTGTGTATGAGAACTTTATTGCTCCAACAAACTGGTATCGGAGCTGAGGTTCAAGTTTCGATATCGAAATTGAGATGACTTCCTCGAATGGAAATTTTCCAGCATCTATGCCTATTCTCATAGGCAAGAACTATGATGATTGGTGTGCTCAAATGAAGGTAATATTTCGATTTCAAGATGTGACAGAAGTGGTGCAAGAAGGGGTTCAAGAACTTGACAAGAACCCAACTAATGCACAGAAGGTGGCTCACCGTGATTTGATGAAAAGAGATGCAAAGACATTATTCATTATTCATCAGTGTGTAGATGCAGATAATTTCCAGAAAATTAGATCTGCTGATACTGCAAAGAAGGCAAAGGATACTCTAGAGAAATCTTGTACAGGGGATAGCAAACTCAAGAAGGTGAAGTTGCAGACCTTGAAAAGGCAGTATGAACTTCTACAAATGAGTGATCAAGAAAGCATTGGTGAGTTCTTTTCTCGAATCTTGGCAATTACAAATCAAATGAATGCTTATAGTGACAAACAATCAGACTTGGGGATCATTGACAAGGTATTAAGAACCTTGACACCAAGATTCGATCATATAGTGGTGGCAATTGAGCAAGGCCAGGATCCTGAATAAATGAAGATTGAAGAACTGCAAGGAATACTTGAAGCTTAAGAGATGAGGCTCAATGAAAGAAACTCACAAAGTTCAGCCGAGCAAGCTATGCAAGCCCAAACAACCAAAGGGAACAACTATGATGGTGGCAAGAATAAGAAGGGAAAGGGAAAGTGGAAGAACAATAAGTGGAAGGGGTCAGGTGAGGGCTCCAGCAGTTCTGGAAATCATAACCAGAATGAAGAAACTAACAAGAAAAATGGAGGGAATCACAAAGTGGGCAAGAAGAAATTCAACAAAAAAGGGATTCAGTGTTATAACTGTCAGAAATGGGGACATTTTGCATATGAATGCAGAAATAAAAGGGTTCCAAGAAATGCAGATGATGCTCAATTGGCACAAGATGAGGATTCTGACTCTGTTAAAGTGTTACTAATGGAAATAACAAACTCACAAGAAGATAGTGTTAATCTGTGGTATCTTGACACAGGCTGCTCCAATCACATGATTGGACATAGAGAGTGGTTTGTAAACATTGATGATAAGGTGAAGAGCAAGATCAAATTTGAAGATAACAGCTTTGTAACTGTAGAAGGCATTGGAAAAGTGATGATTCAGAGGAAGTATAGACAACACTCACTTATCAATGATGTGTTATATGTTCCCAATATGAAGAATAATTTGTTGAGTTTGGGATAGTTGCTAGAAAAGGGCTACTCAATGCAGATGGAGGATAATCAAATGAAGATATTTGATAGCAATAGGAGGTTGATTCTAAAGGTCCCTTTGTCAAGAAATAAAACATTCAAGATTGGAATTCAGATTGCAGAATTTCAATGCTTGGCTGCTTCTATAAGTGATGAAAGCTGGATGTGGCATCATAGGTTTGGTTGTCTAAATTTCAGGAGTTTAAGTGAATTGAAAAGTAAGAAAATGGTTCATGGTCTCCCTCAAATTGAGATACCAAAACAGTTATGTGTTGAGTGTTGTGTGTCAAAGCAACCAAGAAATTCTTTCAAGAAAGAAATTCCAATCAGATCCAAAAGAAAGCTTGAAGTGATCTATTCTGATGCGTGTGATCCTTTTGAAGTGAAATCCCTAGGAGGTAACAGTTACTTTGTGTCATTCATTGATGAATTTACTAGAAAAATGTGGGTCTATCTCATTAAGCAAAAAAACGAAGTGTTTAACATCTTTAAGAAGTTTAAGTTGTTGAGTGAAAAACAGAGTGATAAGGTAATCAAAGTGCTTAGAACAGATGTAGGTGGTGAGTATAACTCATATGAATTTCTAGTATTTTGTGATGAAGAGGGAATAATTCATGAAGTGACATCTCCCTATACACCTCAGCATAATGGTGTTGCTGAGAGAAGAAACAGAACCATTCTGAACATGGCCAAGAACATGATGAAAGGGAAGGGAATGCCTCATTATTTATGGGAAGAGGCAACTTCTACTGCTGTGTATATTCTGAACAGATGTCCTACTAAGAGATTGCAGAGATACACACCTGAAGAAGCATGGTCAGAAAAAAAAGCCTAGTGTGACATTTTAGAATATTTGGTTCACTATGTTTTAAACATGTGACTGAGCAGATCAGAAAGAAACTTGATGACAAGGCTGAACCAATGATACTCATTGGATATCATCCAACTGGTGCCTACAAGTTGTATGATCATAGAATGAGGAAGGTTGTGATTAGCAGAGATGTCTTGATAGATGAAACAAAGGGCTGGAATTGGGAAATAAATGTTGCTAACAGTGGTGAAAGAAAGGTGATTGTGAACCTTGAAGACAAACAAAGTGAAGATGATGATGTACCATCATGTGGGGAGCAACTCAGAAGATCACAAAGAGAGAGACAAGTACCACAAACACTTAGAGAGTATGAATTGTATCCTGATACAACAATCACTATAGAAGGGGATTCTGTGCACTTTGCCCTACTTGCTGAATCAGAACCAATGAGACATGATGAAGCCTCACAAAGTTCACATTGGAGAGCAACTATGAAAGAAGAATTGAGATCAATTGAGAAGAACCAGACTTGGGAGTTAGTCCACTTACCTCAAGGAAAAAGACCAATTGATGTGAAGTGGGTCTATAAGACAAAAGTAAAGCCTAATGGAGATGTATCCAAGTATAAGGCAAGATTAGTAGCAAGGGGATTTTTGTAGAAACATGGCTTGGATTACAATGAGGTTTTCGCTCCAGTTGCAAGACTTGAAACTATTAGGCTCATTGTGGCAACTGCTAGCAATAGAAACTAGTCTCTATATCAACTTGATGTGAAGTCAGCATTTTTGAATGGGCCACTTGAAGAAGAAGTCTACATAACTCAACCACCTGGTTATGTAGTGGCAGGACAAGAGGATAAAGTTTACAAGTTGAATAAGGCACTATATGGCCTTAAGCAGGCTCCTAGAGCTTGAAATATGAAAATTGATAGCTTTCTAGTCCAACAAAATTTCACCAAGTGCACTACTGAGCATGAAATTTATGTCAGAAACACAAATTCTGGTGAGCTTTTGATAATATGTCTCTATGTAGATGATTTGCTAGTGACTGACAGTAGTAAAGAAGATATAAGAGTGTTCAAAGGAAGAATAATGGAAGAATTTGAGATGTCTGATCTTGGTGAACTATCATACTTCCTGGGTATTGAATTTGTTTATACTAGTAAAGGGATTTTCATGCATCAAAAGAAGTATGTAGAAGATATTCTAAAGAGGTTCAATACGATGGAGTGCAATTCTGTTATCACACCCACTGAAACTGGAATTAAGCTGCAAATAGATGGGGATGAGAAAGAAGTTGATCCTACATTGTACAAGCAAATTGTAGGCTCATTAAGGTACCTATGTAACACCAGACCTGATATTGGCTATTGTGTTGGGTTGATAAGCAGGTTTATGGAGAAACCAAAGACACCTCACTTCCTGGCAGTAAAGAGGATTCTGAGGTATGTGAAAGGAACATTGGATCTTGACATTTTATATCCTTACAGTCAGAAGAATTTAGAAGGAGAAGTGTTTGGTTATAGTGATTCAGATTGGTGTGGTGATAAGGATGATAAGAAAAGCATTGTTGGGTATGTTTTCAAATTTGGAACAACACCAATCTCTTGGTGCTCAAAGAAGAAAAGTGTAGTTGCTTTGTCAACATGTGAAGTAGAATATATTGCTACTACTATGGCAGCTTGTCAAGCTCTATGGCTGGAAGCTTTAATGGAAGAACTCAACTTAAGAGATTGCAGTCCTATGAGGTTGTTGATTGATAACAAATTAGCAATTGATTTAGCTAAGCATCATGTGGCACATGGCAGGAGTAAACATATTGAAACCAAGTTTCATTTCTTGCATGATCAAGTGAGTAAGGAGAAGCTTGAATTGGAGTTTTGTATGTATGAAGATCAAGTTGTAGACATACTAACTAAGCCATTGAAGTCTATCAAGTTCAAGGAATTGAGAGACAAGTTAGGAGTGACATCCTTGACAAATCTGAATTAAGGAAGGATGTTGATGTATGTCGTAATTCAGTTAGTTAGTTAGGAGTTAGTTAGTAATTCATTTTGAAGTTAGTTTGACAGCTATGAAGGTTGTTATAGCTACATGTACAGTGTATATAAAAATAATAGTGATCATGAATGAGATGAATGAGAATGCAGAAATTTTAATTCAAAATTCTAAGTTTCCTTTATTTTCTCTCAATCAATTCCTTCATCATCTTCTCTTATTCTCTAACATAGAGTGAGTGAGTGCATAATGTGAGTGTGTGTGAGAACTTTATTGCTCCAACAAGAGAGACACAAAAAATATTATGATGATGCATAAACTATTGTATGAGTTTCGTCTCTTTATAAAAATTGAAAAGGCTTATTAGCAACATGAACTTTTCATGAGTGATTTTCTCTATAATTAACCTGACACTTGACTTACGGAGGTGGAGTCCATGAGGTTTATACCTATGGGCTCAACAACGAGGGTCTAGGAGATGAAGGAGGATATTGTCAAAGATGAGGGTATTATGGTACTCGAAAATAGGGATAAAAAAAA
Source organism: Glycine max (assembly GCF_000004515.6). Classification (NCBI taxonomy): domain Eukaryota; kingdom Viridiplantae; phylum Streptophyta; class Magnoliopsida; order Fabales; family Fabaceae; genus Glycine; species Glycine max. The sequence goes on along the minus strand of NC_038245.2, from coordinate 39,198,994 downwards.
TTGAATATAAATCGAAAAAGAAATAAAACTCGTCCATTTATGTTAAAATGAATATATCTAATGATGTAAAAACTCTTTCTCATGGTGAAAGACATGTTTCAGTCTCCCACCTTACCCTCTGCCCTCTCAACCAACCTACATATAATATGTTTGGGGTGACGATAAGATGAATAAAAATCAATTATCAAATCACGGGGAATGTGAAGCAACATATAGTTTCTTTGGAAAAATCATGATGACACCATGGTTTCTGAGATAGTCACCATAATTTTAAAGGGCATCCAAACATGCTAATAATAGTTCAATTTCAACCCTGTAACTTAATATAACTCACCGTTAATTACTTGATATTATAGCAACTTTAAAAACAAATAACTACTTTTCTACAAATTAAATTGTCAAATCCACTTCCACTAAAGTAGAAGCTATATAGTTAGGCATAGCAGCATGATTTAAGAAAATATTTTTATTTTTTAATTAAAAATGTCATATTTTTGTTAAAAAATATATAAAATAATATAAATAAATTTAATTTTTTTATATAAACATTTAAAAATTAAATAAATATTATATGTTTTTATAATTAAAAATAAGGGTAAAGTATTTTTTTTCCTCCTAAATATTTTGAATTTTAATTTTAATCCATATAAAAATTTAGTATTTTTAAGTCCTTATAATTATATATAAAAAATGATGTAATTCTAGTCATCATGAGAGACAAAAAAAATTAAAAAAAATTGCAATGACTAAAAGTATATAATTTTTTTAATATAAAAACTAAAATCAAATTTAATATAAAAAACTAAAATTAAACTTAAAAATATTTTAAGGAACAAAAAATATTTTACTTTCTAAAAATAGAGAATATTTTTTTCAAAAATAACTCTTAGTTTTTCAATCAATTTTTCACAATTTGTTCTTTTTCCACTAAATTATAAAATTCACGACACTTTTTTCCAAGATTATACGGGGGAGGGACCAACCCACTGTTCACACGATGTTTTTTGTTGAGTAGACTATTCACACCATTAATAGTCAAAACGACAACCACAACCATTTTCAAGGGTTGATAGTTTATGAAGGGTTGGATTTACAATCTTAAAAATTATAATTTCGTTACTTGATTCATAGTGGAATGCATCTGAAACATCCTTTAAACAATTTAAAAGGTAGATAAGGTTGTAATATGTTTTTTATCCCTAAGAATCAAATATAGATACACATTAAAACTTATAATAAGTTATGGATGTGTTTTGTTTGACCAATTGAACTACAACTCATTGTTTGATCAATTGAGCCACAACTTTACTATATAGCATGCTTGTCTATTACATTTAGATGCATATTTGTAAAAATAGTTATGGATCAACGTGATTTTTATATATAGTTGTAATAAAAAATGATTTTATAGAATTAATATTAAATAAATATTAATTTAAAATAATGTGATTTTGTATAAATATCGTATATTAGAAAATTAATTTTTGCATTGGTAGTAGACCTACACGATAGAGGGTGTAGAAGTGCACCACCTAATTTTGAAAAAATCTCAAGTAAGATTTTTTGAAAAAAAATACAAATAATTAAATCTTATATTTTTGTATTTTACCGTATTTAGTTTTATATAATTTCAATTTTTATAATTTACCTGTACTCATCAAGTTCTTGGATACGCCACTGGATTTTCTTATATTATAAAATATTGTTTGAAAACTTAACTTAAAATTAATTGTGTGTATATTTAACAAAAAGGTTTTAATATTCACATATTTTTCTTTATGTAGTCTTTTGTAAACTCATTGATATCGAAGTTAAAAAGTAAAATAAAATATGTATTGCCACAAACTAGCCACTTCAAGCTAATGATCAGGTGCATGACCAGAAACAAGCCTTTCCATTTGCATTACAATTAGTCAATTGATCTCCTTTTGTAGCAACATGAGTAGGTGGCATCCAATGATCTAGAAATTTTGGAAGATCCTAGCTGTTAAATTCTTGAGCGTATAGGTACTCTTGTAATATTACTGATCTTCTCGCCATAATTATCCTACATAGAAGAGGAAGAAGGTAATAGCCCCCACTAATTTTTTCTTCTTCTTTAATATAACATGTTTGTGTGCTTGTAATTTACCTCTATAAAAAAATTATAATATAAGTTTTGCTCTCACTAATTTATAAATGTGTAAATCCTTTTTTCTCAGTTCAAATACGGGTGTCACTTAATCAATAAAACATTTGAAATGAAAGATTGTATTATGTTTTTTATAGAAAACTTTTTTTCAATACAAGCAAGTTAGGGAAAAGAATTCTTAAGACTTGCGTTTGATTATTGAGTATTATTCTACAACTAAAATTTTTGGGATTCATCACTTATTATCCCCTATCATGCTACCTTCTCCAATGACTAAAAATCTCTTAAACCAATCAATAATAAGTGATAGAAATGGCTCCTAGCTAAAAAGTGGATGCCGGTGACGTACTGTTGAAATGTCGTTACCAAAAGTATGAATGAAGGGTACCGACGTGAAATTAAAAATATCCACATGTGAGAATCAATTTACTTTTAACGCACAAGCTACCCCCAATTACTAGTGTATTTGGTTTAGAATCCGGGACGTGGTTTTCCACGTCAAAGCTGAAGCACTTAGTTCTAGCTTCTGCTGCAAAGAGCCTTTGGACGTGAATTTATTGGGTGGAAGACGCGGTTCCAATCATGCTCTACATCAGTGTTCAGATGGCAATTGATTTTCTTTTCTTTCTCGGAAGCGATTCACCAACTCAAATAAAAAAAATGTGGAATTATTATGAGGTTTTGAAATGCAATAGCCAAGGAGCACACATTGAGTGATCCACCTGATTATAAACTAGCTTAAATATTTTTTTTTATATAAGTGACCGAATTTTATTTTTGATTCTTATTAAAAAAAATCGTTGTTGTCCTGATAAATTTAAAGTTTTACTTTTATTCTTAATGCACCATCTAAATTATTTTATTTCTCTATTTAAACCACTATCTAAATAAGTTTAGAAAATAAAAAACAAGATTTTAAATTTATCAAAGAATCAACAATTAATTTTTTTATTAGAAATAAAAAATTTATACATTTGTCAGAATAAAAAATATATTTAAATCTTACAAATTTTATTCATGCTACATCTGTGTTAAATCGTCGAGTATTTAAAAAAAAAATATAAATTCAAGCAACTCTTGTATTCTGGTCCATGTCTGGCCTACTTAGGCCCATAGAAATGAATTAATAAAGCAAATACGTTGACTCAGTGCTACCATGCCAAATTATTTGTCACATGATCATATATAACAATTTAATGTTTCCCATGACTGACTCAATAACTTTTTTTTATTAGTAAGAATTGAATACGGTAATAAAAAATTACAATATTCATATATCTTATTCAATTATATGAATTAAATCCTATTAATATAATCTTTCTTATTATGCACAAAGTTTGTATACGGGCTTGAAATATTAGTTCATGAACACAGTTTGTTAATAAAAAATATCACAAATTAATCATGACGCCACCTCGGCTGAAGATGTAAGCCTAACTAGCCTAACGTACAGTACTCTCAATTTCTCCCATATGTTTAAGTAAACATTGATTTAGAGAAAAATTAATTGAAAGTTAAAAATTAATTTATTAAATTTTAAGTATTCATTAAAATTAACGGTTGAAGTAATTAAAAAATATAATAACAAAAAAATAATAAAATTATGATTTATTTAAAAAAGATAATTAGAAAATTGAATAAATACATTAAGGATAAAAATGAAAAAAAATATAAAAATTTAAAAGCTATCGTTTTAAAAAATATTACTTAAGTATGTTTAAAAAGCGCTACATATTATTAAAAAAAATACTGTTTACCAAACAATCAAATAAATTTTTTAGTTAATAATTTTTTTAATCTAAAAAATGTCTTATGAAACATAACTTTAGGTTATGTTAGACAAAATTAACTGAAAACTTACTTGAATGCTGAAAAGTTATTGTTAACTGAAAGCTAATTAAAAAATTATTTTATTGAACAATAAGTATTTGATAAAATTATCTATTGGACTAGTTAAAAAATATAAAATTACATAAATAGATACAAATGTTTTCCTTAAATAGAAAAGATTAAAAAGAAAATCTAATAAATGTCCAAAAACAAAAAAAATAATATAAAAGACTAGAATATACAAGTCATAGCATTTTTAAAAAAATACTATTTTAAATAGCATTAAAAATTACTAAAAAAAATATTTATCAAACAATTAAATAAAAATTTCAACTATTAATAGAAGATAAATACTAAAAATATCTTGTGACTCTTGAACGTTAGAGTACTATTTACAAGTATCCAATAAAAACTCGACTCTGAGAATCATCAGAGTTTTGCAAGTTTGCCTAAAATATTTCCTCTTTGAACAATATCTAGGAAATAAAAAATTAAGCTAAAATAAATCTCTTCCAACTTATCTTTGCCTTTAGTTGGTTATTCTAACCTTTGATTCTTTCTAAAAATAAGTTAAGTTTTTTATTTGCCAATTTATCTCACACTGCTGTCCTTTATATTCCCGATTTTTATAATTACTTTAGTAAGCAAATGAAATTATAAAGATGAAGTCAATAATAATTTATTCTTTGTTCGGGCACATTTTTTTTATTCTTAGGCATAAAATTATATTTATTAAAATAATATTAGGTTTTATTTTCCTTCAAAAATCAAGTAAAAGTTTTACAGAAAATAAATCTAATTAAAAAGGTATTATGACGTAATGTAGTTTTAACTCATTAAAATGTAACTTAATAAAAGCCAAGAATAAATCTAATTATTTGTTAATTTTGTATAAAAAATATTTTAGTAAAGTTTTTCCCCAAACAAAATTAGAAACAAGAGCGAAATAATCAGTGATCTTAAGGCGAATGAAATCATCCAAAGTCATGGGGCATAGGACATTAGATACTTGATTAATTCCCTCATTTTTACGTATTGCCAAGCTGCATGTGGGTAAATTCATTTAGGGTTGATGGTGTTTGTGAGGTACACATGCAAGTCAAATAAAACGGAATATGGGAAAACTTCATTTTGGCAGTACATATTTATACCAGTGATGAGCTCTAATAGTAAAAGAAAACCAATACAAGAAGTAACTACTAGGGTCTAGGGTCCGCCAACTTAACTTTTAGGGTCGGTCTAGTAATAAATGGTCTTATTTACTTGTATCATAAGAATATTTATTGAAAAACATTAACATTATAATCGCTCTGACCGGAATGAAAACAGACAAAAGGGTGGAGAATGAAAAGATATAAAAAATATAGTGAGAATGAAAGTGAAGTTTTTTGATAGATATGAAAGAGAGTAAATCAAAGAGAGGAAAAGATTTACATTAAAGTAATTTTCTAGGTAAGAAAATAAAATAAAAAACGACTAATGAAGTATTCATAAAATTTTCATTTTACTCCTATATATGCATTTTTTTTTTGAGTCAATCAACTTTTTTTTAAAAAAATAAAAATTTAACATGCATATAATCGATTATGTATGCCAAAGCATAATTGATTATACATGCCTTGTATACCATTAACGTTTAAAAACAAGATACAAGACACTACGAGTTCATATAGTGCCACACTCCCACTTTCACTATTGCCATGCCAGAGATAAACGAGGGACACTTGTTTAACGTAAAATATTGAGCCGATTTAATGTAGCTTTTCATTGCCTTTCATCTCATTTTTTAGGTGAAAATGGATTGAGTGGTCCGGCAGAAAATTTACACTTTCATCCTTATTCTTTCAACTTAAACGCATAATTGATTATATGCATGTTAATTTTTTTATAAAAAAAAATTGATTGACGCAAAAAAAAATGCATGTATAGGGGTAAAATGGAAATTTTATAAATACTTCATTATTTGTTTTTTATTTTACTTTCTTACCTATCAAATTACCCCTTTTCATTCTCAACACTTTTCTCTTTTCATTCCTCTCAAAACGAACATAATGTTAATGTTTTTCAATAAATATATAATGGCTGGTATTGAAATGGTGATTGCTCAACATAATACTCAATTATATGAGGAGATGCCTTTCCATTTTTGAGAATCAAGCTGGAAAAGATTGAAGTTTCTGTTTTTGGCATATCTCTTTGGAGACAGTGGTAACCAGGACCGGCTTAAAGCCCAAACAGTCAAGCAAGGGCTTTAGGTCCAAAAAAAGGTCCCAAATTTTTTTAGTACTAATATATCTCAAAAAAATTTATTGTAAAATTATATTTGAAAAATAAATTTTAATTAAAATATTATAAATAACGGTTAATCTTTTTATTGGTATGGTAAGTAATAATTAATGAGTA